>NC_025993.2:36452543-36535498 GCF_000442705.2 Elaeis guineensis
CCATTTCTCAAAGTCAAGTCTCTGCATTGCATCCATGTAGGTGATCAGATCCTCATCATTTTCATCAAGTTCGACAGGATCGCCGTTTCGGACCAAAAAATCATAGTATCTATCCGGTTGATGTGGAACTCTAAAGACCACCTTAAGGGTGCATGAACAATGGGCTCCGGATCTGATCTACAAATCTGTTTAGGTTCAGTAACTTATGTCAATTTTTCTACCTGCTGAACCTCCTCAAGTTTGACCTTAGAGGCAACAGTCCCTTCACCAAGAAACTCCTTTTCCAAAAGATTGCCTTAAGGCTGACAAACAACCTTTTGCTCATCAGCTAGATAGAAATAATATCTTTGGTCTCTTTTGGGTGCCTATGAATAACACTTAATCAGACCTAGGTCAAGCTTGATAATTAAAATATATTTAACATAAGCTGGACACCCCAAACCCTAAGGTGCGAGAGTATGGCTTACGTCTTATCCATATCTCATATGGAATTTTGGTTACAGACTTACTCGAAACCCTATTTAGAAGGTAAATGCCGATTTCGAGCGCATATCCCCAGAGGGAGATCGGCAGACAGCAAACCCATCATGGATCGAACCATGTCCAACAAGGTCTGATTCCTCCTTTCAGACACACCATTTATGCTGTGGTGTTCAGGAGGAGTCCACTGAGAGAGAATCTCATTCTCCCAAGATATGTCAGAAACTCATTGGAAAGGTATTCACCTCCTTTGATCAGATCGAAGAGTTTTAATATACTTTTCAGTTTATTTTCTACCTCATTTCAGAATAGTTTGAACATTTCAAATGACTCCGATTTATGCTTCATTAGGTAGACATACCCATACCTCGATAGGTCATCTGTGAAGGTTATGAAGTAGAAATATCCACCTCTTGCACTTGAGCTTATAGGTCCACATACATCAGAATGTATCAGACACAAGAGTTCACTGGCTCGCTCACCTTTTTCAGTAAAAGGTGATTTGGTCATCTTTTAAGAAGACAGGACTCACAGGTTGGAAGTGATTCACAATCACCAACTTCAAGAATTTCTTCTTTAGCCAACCTGTTTATCCTGTTCTTATTAATATGACCTAGCCTACAGTGCCAAAGGTAGACTTCTGACACATTATCCATTCTAGGGCATTTACCGAAGGTTTGAACCACATTAACAGGCTGTGATAGTAAGTAAATTCTATTATATAGTTGTCCAACAAACATTGTAACACCATTCAAAATGATATTGCAAATATTTTCTTTTATTAAAAATTCATAACTGTACATGGCCAAAAGGCCTACAGAAATAATATTTAATAAAAAACTTGGATAATAGTGACATTCACTCAGAATTATATTGTAAGAATTGATTACAAGGTTCATGATTCCTAAAGCTAGAACTGGAACTTTGCTTCCATCTCCAACATTCAGGAACCTCTCACCTTCATCAAATCTCCTACTGACCTGCAGACCCTGCATCAAATTGCAGATATGATAAGGGCTCTCGGTATCCAATACCGAGGCAGTAGTATCACAAATGGAAAAGTTGCAAGGAGTTATCATATAATTACCTTGCTTCTTCTTCGGCCTGTTCGGGTCCAGGGAGGCAATGTATAGAAGACAGTTCCTCTTCCAGTGCCCCTGCTTCTTGCAAAAAAAGCACTCCGCCTGGCTCTGGTCAAGCTTGTGCTTCTTGGTCTGACCCTGTGCAGACGTCCCAGCATGCTGCTACACCCTCTTATAATTTTTCTTCTTCTTGTTCTTCTTCCCTTTCTTAAAGGGTCGACGACCAGAAGAAGACCCTCCCACAACATTCACCGACTCCTTATGGAGCTGGTGGTCCTTCTCAAAGTTCTGCAGCAACCCCAACAAGCCATGGTAGTTCACTGCAGGCTTTGTCATCCGAAAATGAGTAAGAAAGGGAAGGAAGGACTTGGGCAAAGAATTAAGGATCGCATCCTTAGCGAGCTGCTCGTGCAAGGAAAAGCCCAGTTTACTTAGGTGCTCAATCATTTCTATCATGTACAGTGCATGAACGGTGACTGAGGCCCCATCCCTCATCCGAGCATTAAAAATGGCACAATTAGTATATAAATTATTAATACTAAAGACTTAGACTTTAGTCTAAAGTTTCTCCTAGTATTTTTACGAACTGGTAGCCTCAACCTCTAATTCGAGAAATTACTTTAATTTATTTGTGGGTACTAAAATCCACACAGACCACACATGAGCCCAACTTTGGTTGGTCAACCCATGTGCATCTATGGGTAGGTTCATAACCAGTTATTTTCTCTAAACAACTTCTAGTAATTAATTTTGCCCCAGAACCTAATCAGTAGGCTTTGACCTCCACTGAAAAGATCTGGTTAGGTCCAACCATTAACATGACTTAATTTGGTGAATCGGACCAATAAATGATCAGGCCCGACTTTGGCCGGCCAACCTGACCACCATCAGAAAGACTCAACCAAATGATCATATTATGAATGATAATTCCATTAGTTAATAAGCACCAGGCCTTTGGGCCTCCACTGATTATTAAACTAATGGACTCATTATCACTCACTTAATGGGAGGCTATATCTTAGTTATCACTATAACTTAATCATTTTAGAGACCTAATAATTTTTGAGAATTTTATTAAAGGATAGAAGAGAAGAAATTAACCAGCCAATTTCAATCCTCCCACTGACTTCACCAAGTCAGATTAAAAAAGATTTAATTAAAGCCGGCATTAGGAGCACCTAAATCAATCACACTGATTTACCTAATGACATGGGTGAGCCCTAATCACCAAGTGATCTAATCAAAACCTAACTCACCAGGTTGGCCAGGTAAGTGAGATCAGTGGTGAGGATATGCCATTAACTCGTCATAGATCGAATCAATGCGAGTAGCTCCCACTTAAAAACCACTGGTCAAACTGCCGAACTTACCTTAGACACCAACCGGTTCATTAGTTTTAATTTGATCAACTTAGTAAATAGGGTTCCACCATGTAGCCATGAGTTAAGTCCATCTTGGTCTAGTTAAAGACATGGACCCATTCAACTACAACTACTGGAGTTGAGTCTAGAGTGTCCTTGACCTAATCTAATTCAACTTTTGATTAGATTTGACCAATTACTCTAATTTAGTTCATTTCTTTAAGCTAACCTTAGGTCTAACCCAATTATGGACCTAATCCATCTAACCCATTGACCCACAAGTTTATACAATTGTCTTAGGTCTTAATTCACAATTTCAGACCAACTAGACAACTCTTAATTCTTTTAATTAAGTATTTGGGCTGATGGGTCAGGGTTTGGCATTTCGAAAATAATTATCAAATTTGAAAGGTTATATTTTCTGTTCACCAAATATGTTGACTCATTTCACAAATGGATCAGCATATTTCATAAACAGCAATCCTATTGCTAATTACATAACAGAAAATAACTCAATCAAAATAAATCATGAATATTCCTTTAGATCTAATCTAACACATTCATGATAAATTTTACAATTGAACCTTTACAATTAAGTCGTTTCACTACTTCGTCTGCATGGGATATAATCGCATCGGCCCCCCTACCGCCATAGGAGAACCCCATCGAATGGGAGGAGAGGGCCTTTAAACCTTACTTTTCTCTTATGATCGGATGACCATGGCAACCAACCCAATTAGACTACTTACTACTTGGATCAAGTATATCTAAATATACTATTTTTAAAATTTAAATTTCAAATTTCAAATTTTAAATTTTAAAAAAATTTCAAATTTCAAATTTTTGAATTTTAAATTTTGAATTTTAAATTTTGAATTTTAAATTTAAAATTTCAAACAAATTTTAAATTTCAAATTTCAAATTTTGAATTTCAAATTTTTGAATTTTTTGAATTTCAAATTTTAAATTTCAAATTTCAAATTCAAATTTTAAATTTAAACTTTTAGATTACTACTTAATCTACGTATGCAAATATATATCATATTTTAGAATCCACTCTGATACCATTAGTGTGAAAAATGGTGCAGAGGCAAAATGATAATTTTAAAACTTTTTTAAAATTATAATTTTATAGTAAAAATTATTAATTAATCTAATTAATTAATATATGTTAACCCTACATAAGGATCTAAATATGATATATATAGCATGCATTTAAATTTAAAATTTTAAATTCTCTACAGTAAATATTTTACTGTTATGTGTTCAGAACACATTATCTTCATGCAGGTAGTCGATCGCTGTAGTCTGATCACCGTCAAAAAAATTTGATCATTTTAATGTAGCCACACAGTATGTCTGACCTCTGTGGATCATCCACATGAAGCTCCTGATCTGATCGGCTCCTCACGAATGCTAGTTCGTTGCAGAACCTTTTCGACAGCCGATGTTGATCGAACTCCTTCGATTGGTGTCTGTCGATTCTTCAGATGCTCTGGATCATCAGCAGAGATAGTAGAGAGGTTGATGAAGTTCTCTCTAAAGTTTGGTGGACTCACGATACTCGTAGCTCACCTTCTCACTTCCCGAACCCTAGGCAGAAATCCTAGGGTGCTCTCAGAAAACCCTGCGCCCCCTCTCTTTCTTTTCTTTCTTCTCGAAAATTTTGAACTTTTCAAAACCATGTAGAAAGCTTTCTCACACCCACTTTTCTCTCTCAAAAATCTCGTATGCATGCCCCACCTTCTTCTCTCTTTTAAAATAATGCAAGATGCGTCTTAAACGTGTCAGAGGATAAAGCTAGGTGGTTGCTCACTTGAATTCAAATCGAATTTGAATTCAAATGCCAACCAACCCATCCTTATCCACTCTGGGCGAGAGAAGAGAGGAGGTGTAGATTCTTTGTACATGGAGAGTTTACACGAGAAACTCTTTCTCGTGTAGAATAAGTGGCACACAAGATAAGGTGTGGCGCATGGAGTTGGGTGCCCATTCAAATTCAAACATCCTTTGAATTTGAATGGCCAACTAACCTATCTTTATCCAGATAAATGGCACACAAGTGAAGGCGTGGGAAGGCTTCTATGTGGGAGAAAATTTACAAGAAGTTGTTTCTCGTGAATTCAAATGGGCGCAGAAGAGTGAGGTGGCGCAGGGAGATGAGGTCAAAGTGGTTTCAACCTAATTGAGCCAACCTAATCAAAATAGGTTAGGCACAATTAGACTAAGTTAAACCTAACTTAATTAGGCTTAATTAGGCTCAATAAAATCCTAATCAAATTAAGAATTGACTAAGCCCAACCCCTGATCAGATCAGAGACCAAACCACCTTGGCGATTAGGTCAATACTTAACCTAATCGGGTCAAACCCAACTGAATCCAATTCAATTGGACTTGATCCAAAAATAATTACTCAATCAAATTAAGTTAATTAATGATCAAATTACTAATTAAATCTCTCATAAATATTGAGTCCAAATCTGATGGGCAATCGGACATCAGAGTCCATCGATATGAAACCCTGATCAAAAAGTCCCAAACCAGTGGGACTCTTGACCCCGGTACCCCAGAATGTGTGGAACTCATGATCAGAGAATCCTGATTCTCAATCACAGAGTCTTCGAGTATTTGAACTCTTGGTCGAAGAGTCTCAGTCTAGTGGGACTCTTCACCAGCCATCAGATTAGATAGGAACCTCTAATGTGTGTGACCCCGCAGGTTCGAACCTAAGCCAGTAGCACAGGAATCAATTCCTGTACTAATCGAAGTGATCATCTAGCAATGGTACCCGACATCCGGATAGATCGAATAGTCACAATCGCAATACTCAGAACCTATGTGAATATGGTTACTGTATAATTCATCCCTTTTGACCCTTGTGTTTAGGACGACTCAGGGTTAAACTGTCAACCCTGATTAGATCATCCGAATCGTGCTCAACTCAAATAGTCTTGTGACTCCTCACTAGGACTATCCTAGCCAAGGTTTTGTTAAATTGAAACATGACTATACACAGCTTCTGAACTGGAGTGGTCAATCTCATCTTGACACACGCACCGACAAGTAAAGTACTTGACTACACCCAGCAGCCTTCCATCACTGAATTAAAAATTCAGGTAGTCCAGTACCTAAGTGTAGTGAGTTGCTTGCAAATCACCATGGTGATCTCAGGTCGTTATATCCATATCCCATCAGAGCAAATCTTGACAGCAGAAAAAGCTCCAGAGTCGGTCACGTTCAGTGCAGATGTACCCTTACATCTCACTTGTATGCCATACCAGTGTCTCCACACTCCTTGGTTAAGAGGACAACCAACCCATATGGCACACAACGACCTATGCTTGATAAACATTATTATCCTTGGTAACAACGTATCATTTGGTCGCAAACAAGTTTAAGGACTAAAGAACAAATCCTCCTTTGTCGAGTCTAAATAGTCCTAAGGACTTCACCACAACACAGGAGTTCATTAGAAGATGAAACAATTTGTGATGAAAAATATCAAAATAATTTTTATTTATTTATAATTCATATACTAATATAAGAATGAGAACAACCATCAACAGGCTGACGATTGGCTTTGGGATACTATTCCCAATACTTTATAGGTCTCCACCTTTTCGTCTGCGCCCCTCTTCCTTTTCAAGACCCACTTACACCCCATGGGTTTTACTCCTTCGGGTGGGTCAACCAATATCCACACATCGTTGACCTTCATGGACTCCATTTTGGATTTCATGGCCTCTAGCCATTTTTCAGAGTCAGATCTCTGCATTGCATCCATGTAGGTGATCGAATCCTCATCGTTTTCATCAAGTTCGATAGGATCGCCATCCCGGACCAAGAAATCATAGTATCTGTCCGGTTGACGTGGTACTCTACCAGACCGCCTTAAGGGTGCAGGAACAATAGGCTCCGAATTTGATCTAACCAAATTCGGTTCAAGTTCAGCAACTTGTATCGATTTTTCCACCTGCCGAACTTCCTCAAGTTCGACCTTAGAGGCAACAGTCCCTTCACCAAGGAACTCCTTTTCCAAAAAGATTGTCTTAAGGCTGACAAACACCTTTTGCTCATCAGCTAGGTAGAAATAATACCCTTTGATCTCTTTTGGGTATCCTATGAAATAATACTTGTCAGACCTAGGTCCAAGCTTATCTGTAATTAAATGTTTAACATAAGCCGGACACCCCCAAACCCTAAGGTGCGAGAGTACTGGCTTACGTCCTATCCATATCTCATATGGCGTTTTAATTACAGACTTACTCAAAATCCTATTTAGAAGGTAACAAGCTGATTCGAACGCATATCTCCAGAGGAAGATCGACAGACCAGCAAACCCCATCATGGATCGAACCATGTCAAACAAGATCCGATTCCTCCTTTCAGACACACCATTATGCTGTGGTGTTCCAGGAGGTATCCACTAAGAGAGAATCCCATTCTCCCCAAGATATATCAGAAACTCATTGGAAATGTATTTACATCCTCGATCAGATCGAAGAGTTTTAATACACTTCTCAATTTATTTTTCTACCTCATTTCGGAATAGTTTGAATATTTCAAACGACTTTGACTTATGCTTCATTAAGTAGACATACCATACCTCGATAGGTCATCTGTGAAGGTTATGAAGCAGAAATATCCACCTCTTGCACTTGAACTCATGGGTCCACATACATCAGAATGTACCAGACCCAAGAGTTCACTGGCTCGCTCATCTTTTTTAGTAAAAGGTGATTTGGTCATCTTCCCAAGAAGACAGAACTCACAGGTTGGAAGTGATTCACAATCACCAACTTCAAAAATTCCTTCTTGAGCCAACCTGTTTATCCTATTTTTATTGATATAACCTAGCCTACAGTGCCAAAGGTAGACTTCTGACATATTATCCATTCTAGGGCATTTACCGGAGGTTTGAACCATATTAACAGGCTGTGATGGTAAGTAAATTCCATTATTTAGTTGTCCAACAAATATTGTAACACCATTCAAAATGATATTGCAAATATTTCCTTTTATTAAAAATTCATAACTGTACATGGCCGAAAGGCCTACAGAAATAATATTTAATAAAAAATTTGGACAATAGTGACATTCACTCATAATTATATTACGAGAGTTGATTACAAGGTTCATGATTCCTAAAGCTAGAACTGGAACTTTGCTTCCATCTCCAACGTTCAGAAATCTCTCGCCTTTATCAAATCTCCTACTGACCTGCAGACCCTGCATCGAATTACAGATATGATAAGGGCTTCCGGTATCCAATACCCAGGCAGTAGTATCACAAATGAAAAAGTTGCAAGGTGTTATCATATAATTACCTTGCTTCTTCTTCGGCCTGTTTGGGTCCAGGGAGGTAATGTATAGAGGACAGTTCCTCTTCCAGTGCCCCTGCTTCTTGCAAAAGAAGCATTCCGCCTAGCTCTGGTCAAGCATGCACTTCTTGGTCTGACCCTGTGCAAACGTCCTAGCATGTGGCTGCACCTTCTTGTTCTTCTTCTTCTTGTTCTTCTTTCCTTTCTTAAAGGGTCGACGATCAGAAGAAGACCCTCCCACAATATTCACCGACTCCTTATGGAGCTGGTGGTCTGTCTCAAAGTTCTGCAGCAACCCCAACAAGCTGTGATAGTTCACTGCAGGCTTTGTCATCCGAAAATGAGTAAGGAAGGAGAGGAAGGACTTGGGCAAAGAATTAAGGATCGCATCTTTATCGAGCTACTCGTGCAAAGGAAAGCCCAGTTTACTTAGGCGCTCAATTATTTCGATCATGTACAGTACATGATCGATGACTGAGGCTCCATCCCTCATACAAGCATTGAAAATGGCACAACTAGTTTTATGCCTTTCAACGTCGTTAGGCGTGCCAAAGGAGTCATTCAACATTTGAAGCATCTCCTGCGGCTGGGCATTCTCGAACCTGTGGCTGAACTCATCATCCATTGCTGCCAGCATTATGCACCGTACGATGGTACGGTCGTTAAGCCACTTCTGGTAAGTGTCTCAGACCGTCCCTCTAGCATTCGAAGCTGGCTTCTCAGGTGCTGGATCCGTTACTATATAAAGGATCCGTTCATGCTCAAGGATGATTTTCAATTTTTGATACCAGCTATCAAAATTAGGTCCCATGAGCTTGTCATTATCTAATAATGATCGGAGCAACAGGGTAGTGGCCATAGCTGTATAAAGAAAATCCAGACCTTTATTAGTATATAAATGTATTAATCTAAAGACTTAGACTTTAGTCTAAAGTTTCTCTCAGTATTTTTATGAACTGGTAGCCTCAACCTCCAATTCGAGGAATTACTTTAATTCCTTAGTGGGTACTAGAATCCACATAGACCACACACGAGCCCAACTTTAGTTGGTCAACCCATGTGCATCTATGGGTAGGTTCATAACTAGTTGTTTCTCTAAACAACTTCTAGTAATTAATTTTGCCCCAGAATCTAATCAGTAGGCTTTGGCCTCCACTGAAAAGATCTGGTTAGGTCCAACCATTAACATGATTTGATTTGGTGAATCGGATCAATAAATGATCAGGCCTGACTTTGGCCGGCCAACTTGACCACCATCAGAAAGACTCAACCAAATGATCATATTATGAATGATAATTCCATTAGTCAATAAGCACCAGGCCTTTGGGCCTCCAGTGATTATTAAACTAATGGACTCATTATCACTCACTTAATGGGAGGCTATGACTTAGTTATCACTATAACTTAATCATTTTAGAGACCTAATAATTTTTGAGGATTTTTATTAAAAGATAGAAGAGATGAAATTAACCAGCCAATTTCAATTCTCCCACTGACTTCACCAAGTCAGATTAAAAAGAATTTAATTAAAGCCGGTATTAGGAGCACCTAAATTAGTCACACTGATTTACCTAATGACATGGGTGAGCCCTAATCACCAAGTGATCTAATCAAAACCTAACTCACCAGGTTGGCCAGGTAAGTGAGATCAGTGGTGGGGATATGCCATTAACTCGTCAGAGATCGAATCAATGCGAGTTGCTCCCACTTAAAAATCACTGGTCAAACTGCCAAACTTACCTTAGACACCAACTGGTTCATTAGTTTTAATTTGATCAACTTAGTAAATAGGGTTCCACCGTGTAGCCATGAGTTAAGTCCATCTTGGTCTAGTTAAAGACATGGACTCATTCAACTACAACTACTGGAGTTGAGTCTAGAGTGTCCTTGACCTAATCTAATTCAACTTTTGATTAGATTTGACCAATTACTCTAATTTAGTCCATTTCTTTAAGCTAACCTTAGGTCTAACCCAATTATGGACCTAATCCATCTAACCCATTGACCCACAAGTTTATGCAATTATCTTAGGTCTTAATTCACAATTCTAGACCAACTAGATAACACTTAATTCTTTTAATTAAGTATTTAGACTGATGGGTCAGGGTTTGGCATTTCAAAAATAATTTTCAAATTTGAAAGGTTTTATTTTCTGTTCACCAAATATGTCGACTCATTTCACAAACGGATCAGCACATTTCATAAACAGCAATCCTATTGCTAATTACATAACAGAAAATAACTAAATCAAAATAAATCATGAATATTTCTTTAGATCTAATCTGACACATTCATGATAAATTTTATAATTGAACCTTTATTATTAAGTCCTTTCGCTGCTTCATCTGCATGGCATATAATCGCATCGGTATCCCTACCGTCATAGGAGAACCCCATCGAATGGGAGGAGAGGGCCTTTAAATCCTACTTTTTTCCTATGACCGGATGACCATAGCAACCAACCCAATTAGACTACTTACTACTTGGATCAAGTATATCTAAATATACCAATTTTAAAATTTAAATTTCAAATTTTAAATTTCAAATTTCAAATTTTGAATTTCAAATTTCAAATTTTAAAATTTTAAATTTTAAATTTTGAATTTTAAATTTTGAATTTCAAATTTGAAATTTTAAATAAATTTTAAATTTTAAATTTTGAATTTTAAATTTTTAAATTTTGAATTTTGAATAAATTTCAAATTTCAAATTTTGAATTTCAAATTTTTGAATTTTGAATTTTGAATAAATTTTAAAATTCAAATTTTGAATTTTGAATTTCAAATTTCAAATTTAAACTTTTAGATTACTACTTAATCTACACATGCAAATGTATATCACATTTTAAAACCCGCTCTGATACCATTTGTGGGAATTTCAGTGCAGGGGTAAAATGGTAATTTTAAAAATTTTTCAAAATTATAATTTTATAGTAGAAATTATTAATTAATCTAATTAATTAATATATATTAATCCTATACAAGGATCTAAATATGATATATATAGCATACATTTAAATTTGAAATTTTGAATTCTCTACAGTAAATATTTTACTGTCATGTGTTCAGAACACATTACCTTCATGCAGGTAGTCGATCACTGCAGTCTGATCACCGTCGGAAAGGTCTGATCATTGCAATACAGCCACATAATATGTCTGATCTCTACGAATCATCTACATGAAGCTTTCGGTCTGATCGGCTCCTCACGAATGCTTGTTCATTGCAGAACCCTTTCGACAGCTGATGTTGATCGAACTCCTTCGATCGGTGTCTGCCGATTCCTTGGATGCTCTGAAGTATCAGTAGAGATAGTAGAGAGGTTGATGAAACTCTTCTTGAAGTTTGGTGGACTCACGACATTCATAGCTCACCTTCTCACTTCCCGAACCCTAGACAGAAACCTTAGGGTGCTCATAGAAAACCCTATGCCCACTCTCTTTCTTTTCTTTTCTCTCGAATTTTTTTTGAACTTTTCAAAACCATGCAGAAAGCTTCCTCACACCCACTTTTCTCTCTCAAAAATCATGTACGCACGCCCCACCTTCTTCTCTCTTTTAAAATAAAGCAAGATGCGTCTTAAACGCATGAGAAGATAAAGCTAGGTGGTTGCTCACTTGAATTCAAATCGAATTTGATTTCAAATGCCAACCAACCCATCCTTATCCACTCTGGGTGAGAGAAGAGAGGAGGCATGGGTTCTTTGTGCATGGAGAGTTTACACGAGAATCTCTTTCTTGTATAGAATAAGTGGCGCACAAGATAAGATGTGGCGCATGGAGTTGGTTGCCCATTCAAATTCAAACATCCTTTGAATTTGAATGGCCAACTAACCTATCTTTATCTAGATAAATGGCGCACAAGGGAGGGTGTGAGAAGGCTTCTGTGTGGGAGAAAATTCATGAGAAGTTGTTTCTCGTGAATTTAAATGGGCGCAGATAAGTGAGGTGGCACAGGGAGATGAGGTCAAAGTGGTTTCAACCTAATTGAGCCAACCTAATCAAAATAGGTTAGGCACAATTAGACTAAGTTAAATCTAACTTAATTAGGCTTAATTAGGCTCAATAAAATCTTAATCAAATTAGGAATTGACTAAGACCAACTCCTGATCAAATCAGTGACCAAAACACCTTAGCGATTAGGTCAACACTTAACCTAATCGGGTCAAACCCAACTGAATCCAATTCAATGGGACTTGATCCAAAAATAATTACTCAATCAAATTGAGTTAATTAATGATCAAATCACTAATTAAACCACTCATTAAATACTGAGTCCAAATTCGATGGGCAATCGGGCATTAGAGTCTATCGATATGAAACCCTGATCAAAAAGTCCCAAACCAGTGGGACTCTTGACCCCGGTACCCAAAATGTATGAAACTCGTGATTAGAGAATCTTAATTCTCGATCATAGATTTTCAGACACATAGGACTCAAAGTTCACGAGCATTAGGACTCTTCATCGGCCATCAGATCAGATAGGAACCTCTAATGTGTGTGACCCCGCAGGTTCGAACCTAAGCCGGTAGCACAGAAACCAATTCCTGTACTAATCGAAGTGACCATCTAGCAATGGTGCTCGATATTCGAATAGGTCGAATAGTCACAATCGCAATACTCAGAACCTACGTGAATATAGTTACTGTATAATTTATCCCTTTTAACCCCTGTGTTTAGGATGACTTAGGGTTAAACTGTCAACCTGGATTCAACCCGGATTAGATCATCCGAATCGTGCTCAACTCAAACAGTCTTGTGACTCCTTACTAGGACTACCCTGGCTAAGATTTTGCTAAATTTAAATACGACTGTACACAGCTCCTGAACTGGAGTGGTCAATCCCATCTTGACACACTCACCGACAAGTCAAGTACTTGACTACACCCAGCAGCCTTCCGTCACTGAATTAAAAATTCAGGTAGTCTAGTACCTAAGTGCAGTGAATTGCTTGCAAGTCACCGTGGTGGTCTCAGGTCGGAGGGACAGTTATACCCATATCCCATCAGAGCAAATCTTGACAGCAGAAAAAGCTCCGGAGTCGGTCACGTTCAGTGCAGATGTACTCTTACATCTCACCTGTATGCCATACCAGTGTTTCCATACTCCTTAGTTAAGAGGACAACCAACCCATATGGCACACAATGACCTATGCTTGATAAACGTTGTTGTCCTTGGTAACAACGTATTATTTGGTCACGAACAGGTTTAAGGACTAAATGACAAATCCTCTTTTGTCGAGTCTAAATAGTCTTAAGGACTTCACCACAACACAGGAGTTCATTAGAAGATGAAACAATTTATGATGAAAAATACCAAAATAACTTTTATTTATTTATAATTCATATACTAATACAAGAAAGAGCACAACCGTCAACAGGCTGACGATTGGCTTTGGGACACTATTCCCAATACTAGGGCAGCCAATAGTGCCTTCTTAGATATTGAGAACAAGATGATCCATACCCCAGTCTTACGTCTATCTAATTTTTTCAAGATTTTTGAAGTAGTATGCGATGCGTCAGGAGTTGGGATTGGTGGTGTCCTTAGTCAAGAAGGTCATCCAATAGCATACTTTAGTGAAAAACTTGACAATTCTAAACTCAAGTATTCTACCTACGATAAGGAGTTTTATACGGTAATCCAAGCTTTAAGATATTGGAGATATTACCTACTATCATAAGAACTTATTTTATACTCTGACCATGAGGCCCTCTGATTCTTGAATTTTCAAAAGAAACTGAATTATAGACATGGTAGGTGGGTCGAGTTTTTGCAAGCCTATACTTTTGTTTTGAAATATCATGCAGGTATAAAGAATCATACAGTTAATGCTCTGAGTCATCGTCATACTTTGCTGTCCATCATTAGTATAGAAGTTGTTAGTTTTGATAAGGTTAAAGAAGATTATAAAGAGTGTCCAGATTTTGATGACATACTTAACGTTTTACATAAAGGGCCATCTAGAGAATATAGTGAATACACCCTTCAAGATGGTTATCTATTTAGAGAAACTAGGTTGTGTATCCCCCATAAATCTTTAAGAGATTTTTTAGTTTGAAAACTACATACTAGAGGATTAGCTGAACACTTTGGTAGGAATAAAACCATAGAGTTAGTAGAAGCTCAGTTCTTTTGGCCAAGCTTGAAAAGAGATGTCATCCGAATTATTGTCCAATGTAGAACGTGTGCTGTGGCCAAATAGAGAAAACAAAACACCAGCCTATATACACCCTTACCTATACCAGACTGTCCTTAGCAAGACAATAGTATGAATTTTATTTTGGGATTACCTAGGACAACTAGGAAGCATGATTCTATTCTAGTGGTTGTAGATAGATTTTTAAAAATAATCCATTTCTTGCCCTGTTGCCAAATGTCTGATGCGTCGAAAGTTGTAAGGATATATTTTGATGAGATTGTTAGACTACATAGATTGCTTAAAACCATTGTGTCTGATAGGGATGTTAGATTTATGAGCTATTTTTGAAAAATTTTATGGCACCTTCTAGGCACAAAACTAAAATTTTCTTCTGTCTATCACCTGCAAACGGATGATTAGATCGAAGTGGTCAATAGGAGTCTTAAAAATCTGTTGCGTTGCTTGATTGGGGAGCATATGGGTAACTAGGATCTTTTACTGCCCCGAGCCGAATTTGCATATAATAGCTCTGTTAATAGGTCCATTGGCATGAGTCCTTTTGAAGTAGTTCATAGATATCAACCTAAAAAATCAATAGACCACATCCCACTACCCATACATACTAGGATTTTCAAATATGTAGAGTCATTTGCATGGCATGTCAAGAGTCTACATAGAGAGATCAATAAAAAAATTAGCATTAGCAACAAAGTTTATAAATAGAATGCAGATTCTCATTGACATGCCCAAGAGTTTGCGGAGGGAGATTATGTGATTGTTCGATTGAGGCCTGAACGGTTTCCACCCAAAATCATGAAGAAGTTACATGCCTGAGGAGCAGGTCTATTTAAGATCATAAAAAAAATCAGACCAAATGCGTATGTTGTGAACTTACCTTCTGATTTTAGGATTAGCTCTATTTTTAACATTATAGATTTCATCACCTATAAAGAGCCAACTCAGAAACCTAGTAAGCCATTTGAGCTGGAACCAATCTTTGAGAGCATACCTATCCCTGAGTGTCCATCAGCCAAAATGTCAGCAAAACACGATCAGATTGAGAGAATTTTGGATGAGTAGATCTTCTCCACCTATAGTCGAGACTATTAGCAATATTTGATCAGATAATAAGATCCATCAGAGTTTGAAGATACCTGAATCACTCGAGAAGAGTTGCAGTATATTGATCCTAATCTGCTTAAGCATCACTAGAGCGAAATCGATCCACACTCGATAGGATCGAGTTTTTTCCACTTCGAGAGAATTGGTGCGGACACCAGAGCCATCAAAAGTCGGTGATATGATTTAGATTTGATTTGGATCGAAGAAGCCCCATTAGATTGACTCTTCTTTAGTTATTTATTTTCAGTCAATAAAGTTTTGATACATTTAGTTTTGGGTCCATAGGGCCATACTTGGGTTTGTATTGGGTTTGTCCACATCACCTTTGGAGCCACAACTCTCCACACACCCAAGGTAGAAATATGCATGCCAGCATGTGCCATGTCCAAGAATTTTCATGTCAAGTTGTGCCAAGCATCAAGCGCCCACATGGAGTTCCATTTCTTCCCTAGGATTTCTTAAGAGTTCTTGGCTACTTGTTTTGTTAAAGGTTGATTTCTTTTCCATGATAGATTACTTTGTTTGGAAACTAGACATAATGTTTTACTTTTATGTGGAAGGGCTGATTTCTTCCTTATAAAAGGTAAGGAATTCCTAAAGAAATAGGACCCCTATGGTCCTATATAAACCTTTGTATTTTTCATGAAGAGAATAATGAAGGATTTTACCAACCCTCCAAATACTTGTGTCAATCCCTCCGAGAGAGAGAGGGTGTGAGAGCCAAAATCACCCAATAAGGGGAGGGTGTGAGGTCCACTTTCTATCCTATCCTTTAAACCTTCATCTATTTGAGATTCAGTGTTCCTACGACCCCAATTCGACTCCACCATCTACCCACACAAGCCTACCAACCAAGAGAAGATCTGTCTCCTCTAAAATTTTCATTTATCATGCTGAGAGAAAAGAGTGATCTCTTATTCTACAGATCATATGCTGTCAAGAACCTTCATTCCTTCTCAGTTGATTTTTGATTTTCATTTTTTTATTAGATCTAACATTGGTAAAGGCCTAATTCTTTATCGACGGATCTATTTGGTTAAAGATTAAGAGCCCTAATCAAGGTAGTTTTTTAACTATCATGATCCAGATTCTTATCATCTTCTCAAATTTTCTCATGGGTTTAATATTTTATTTTCTCTCATTCCATTCATATTTTTTTTTTGCATGTACTCATGAGCATATTTAATTTCTGCTATCTATTTATTGACTTTTTTTGTTGCTAATTGTTTACTGATCTCTAGAATGGTATTCATCTGCATCATTTAGATTGATCTCGCTTTGATCTCGTATCAATCAATCATGTCTCCTGAGCAGAGTATAGGCAACTATACTGTCTGTCCTGGGAATAATGATGCCCCTAGCTTGACGTGATTTGTTGTTGATGAACAGAAGGGGGCTTGATCATTTGGATTGATTTTTTTTTCTTTAGGGTTGTCTCGCATCAACCTCTAACTATCAAAGTATAACAATTAGATTGTGTGTTAAGATGAGAAAGAGAGAGAGAGGAGGTGTGAAAGAGAGGGAATCAATCCCTCTTCCTTAGCGTGAAGTTGGGCATCCCACTTTCCTTGGCGTGAAGGTGTTTGGCATCCCAAGCTTGGGTGTGAGGTGTCACACCAAGGATCCTCTCCCTTCCCTCCTTTGCTACCTTATGAAGGTACAACAATCCGATGCTTCATCCCATTTTCTTACGAAGCCTGATGTGCATGCGAAGTAGAAGATTTGTTTGTTCAAACCTTTGTGAGGTTTTGGATTCAGAATCCTTTGAGAATTTGATTCTTATTTTGCTGTAAATCAAATAAAAGATAAAATATTTATTAACTTAATATAGAAAAGTTTTTAAATGCTTCCTGACAATCCGTTCATGAATCAGCCCAATTTTCTTCAATCTAGGATCAGAGCCAAGTTTTGATATATGGATGTATAACTGATTTTTTTTTATTGATTCACATATAGTATATGATTAAAATTTTATGTTAGATATTAAATCAATGTTAGATCTATTTAAATAAAATTTGAGATCTGATTTTGATTAGATTACATGATCCTAATCAATGGTTGGTTAAGGTTTGTTATAAATCTATTATAACATAATTTTAATATTATAGATTTTTATTAGAATAACAATCTCTTTTAAAATCTATTTTAAATTAATTTTAATAAATTTTTATTATTATTATTTTAGATTGAATGTTAGACTTATTTCAGATATAAATTGAATCTATTTTGATAGAATTTTAGATCTGATTTCCATCAAAAATTTGCACAGTATCAAAACAGATCCAACCAGAAATTTATCTTTATGTGTTCATATGTGCATCTAAATATTTTTCTATATGATTTTAAATATAAATTTAATATTTATATCCTATATAAATTAAGTTTCAAATCTGATATGAGGTATATGATGTATTAAATCTGATTAGATTAGATGAAGAACATGATTGATATGATCAAAGCCATGTTCATGCATGCTTTGTTTTCACAAATTACATATAGATGTGATTTTATTTAAAATTAGATTTCAAATCTTAGTAGCCTAGTACTTGGATTGATGAGATCATCAGACCATCTGATCATAAGAGGAAGAAGGGATTCAAGTTCTCTTTTATCCATGCGATAGATTCTCTTATGACGTGTAGAGGCATCACTGTGATCTAGTATCTTGAAGAAGAACAGTAAATAAATTTTTATGAATTATTTTAATCATAAATAAATTTAGATTAGATATAAAGTAATTTATAACTCATTACAATAAGATAAATTTAGATATAAAAATTATTTTACAATTTGAATAGTATGTTACATAAAATATAATTAGTAGTGATCTAAAAATTGTCATGATACATGTGATGTATATATGAAGTATAGATCATACTTATGCATGTTTAATTATTAAACATTGATATAAAAATTAATTTTTATGATATAAAATATATGGTATGCTTCACTTGAAACCCTAATAGAATAGTTTTACAAATTGAAATACACATTTTCCATACTTAATTTAGAATTAAGTTTCAAAATGATCTAGATTTGAGAATTGAAGAATTTTAAGACACTACATAAATCATTGGGTAATAGGTTAGCATGAATCAAGTCATTCTACTGGGTTAGATCTAGAGTTAAAAATATATATGGACTTAATAGAGAAATTGATTAAATCTAATCAAGAGTTGAATTAGATTACATCAGAATTTTTCTAGATCAATCTCAATAGTTGTAGCTTGATCAAGTCCATATTTTTGATCTTATTAAATGGACTATGATCATGGCTCAGTGGTTGAGCCTGAATCTTCTGATGGATCAAATCGAAACTAATTAACCAGTTGGTGTCTAAGATAAGTTTGACAGTTTTAATTGATGGTCATTAATTGAGAGCTACTCACCTATATGACATCTATGGCGAGTTAATGGCATATCCCTCCCACCGATCTCACTAATCTGACCAACATAGTATATTATATTTTGATTAGATCACTAATCAATTCGAGCTGACCCATGTCATTAAGATAAATCAGTCTGACTGATTTAAGTATCTTTAGATCAGCTTGTATAAAGTCCTCTTCATGACTTGATGAAATCAGTGGAAAGATTTATGACTTGCAGATCAATTTTTTCTCTTATTCTCAAATCACTAAATCAAATCTTTTGAATTATTAGGTCCTTAAAATGATACAGTTATGGAGATAACTAGTTCATAGCCTCCAATTAAGGTACATAGTAATAAGTCCAATATTCTAAATAGGCATTGGAAGCATCACACACCTAGTATCTATTGGGTATTAGAATTATCATTCATCATATGACCATCTTATTGTGCCCTTCAGATCAATGCTCAGGTTGGCCAAGCTACATTCAGGCCTAAACATTCATTCATTGGATGCGCTTGATGTAATCATGTTATTGGTTGGATCTAATCAAGATTTTCAGTGGAGGTACCATATGCCTACTGAAGAGATGCTTGGGATAAAATCTAATTGCTAGAAGTTATTTAGAGAAATAATTAGTTATGAACCTATCCATGGATGCAATAAGATTGGCCGAGCCACACTCAAGCTCGAATATAGTCTGTGTGGATTCTAGTATCCACTAAGAAATTAATGTAATTTTTTGAATTATAGGTAGAGGCTACCAATTCGTATAAAATAGTGGGAGTACCTCTAAACTAAGGTCTATGTCTTTAGGATTAAAATAATTCATATACTAATAGATTTATGTTTCTTCTTTTCAACTATGGCCAACACACTATCACTCCATTCGCTGTTGGACAGTGACAAGCTTACCGGATCTAACTTCAATAGCTAGTATCAAAAATTGAAGATCATCCTATAGCATGAAAGGATCCTGCACGTGCTTACGGATCCACCACCTGAAGAACCTACTGTCAATGCACCCAGTACTGTGAGAGACACTTACTTGAAGTGGCTCAGTGATCGCACGACAGTGCATTGCATTATGAGAACACCCATGAATGATAAACTTAGCCGTAAGTTCAAGGATGTGCAACTAGAGGATATGATTCAAAAATTGAATGAATCCTTCGGCACCCCTGAGGATGTGGAGAGACATAAAATCTCCTACACTGTGTTAAATACCCGTATGCGAGAGGGGGCATCAGTCACTGATCATGTATTATACATGATCGAGCAGATTAAATACTTAAGCAAACTTGACTTTCCATTACATAAACAGTTGAGCAAAGATGCTATTCTGAACTCGCTACCGAAATCCTACCTACTCTTCTTGAGTCATTACAGAATGACCAAGCCTACAGTAAGCTACTATGATTTGCTAGGATTGCTGTAGACATTTGAAAAGGACCATTAGCTCTAGAAGGAGTCAGTGCATGTAGTGGGAGGTTCGTCTGCAGGTCATCGATTCTTTAAAAGAGAAAAGAAAAAGATACAGAAAAATCATACTGTCAATCCTATGCTAAAGCAGAGTAAAAAGTTGAAAGTCAATAAGAACCAGGCAGAATGCTTCTTTTGCAAGAAGCTAGATCATTGGAAAAGAAATTATCCGGCATACTTAGCTTCTCTTGATCCAAACAGGCCAAAGAACAAGAGAAACAAGTAATCAGTTGCTTGATAAGGTACTTATATGATAACTCCTTAAAATTTTCCTATTTATGATACTACTATCTGATATTGGATATTGAATATTCGATTAATATTTACAATTCATTGCAGGGACTACAGGTTAGTAAAAAATTTAGAGAAGGCGAGCAATTCCTGAACGTTGGAGATGAAAGCCCTATTTTAGTTCTAGCTTTAAAAATTATGCAGCTTGTTTTTGAGTCTAATAGTATCATATTAGATGAGTGTCAATATTATCCTTCCTTTTTGATGAATATCATCTCTATAGGTCTTTTGGCCAAACTTGATTTTAAGTTTTTAATAAAGAATAATTTTATGATATCATTATTAATGATACTATAATTATGCATGAACAATTAAAACATGGCATATATATATTATCACAGTTTGTTGGTGTAATGTACACATCGAATAAATATCTTAAGATAGATAATGTCAGTGATTTCTACCTTTGGCATTATAGGCTAGGTCATGTGAACAAACATAGAATAGACAGATTAATCGAGGAGGGTATCCTTGAAATTAATACTTGTAAATCATTACCGATCTGTGAATCCTATCTACTTGGTAAGATGACCAAATCACCTTTCAAGAGAAAAGATAAACGAGCCAGTGATGTTTTAGGTCCAATACATAGTGATGTATGTGGACCCATGAACATAGCTATCAAAGGAGGATACTGTTATTTCATTATATTTATAGATGATTTATCGAGGTATAGGTACGTCTATCTTATGACACATAAATTTGAATTATTTAAAATATTCAAATGATTTCATAATGAAGTAGAAAAATAGACTGAGAAGAGTATTAAAACTCTTCGATCAAATTGGAGAGGTGAATACATCACCAGTGATTTTTTTGACATATCTAGAGGAGAATGGGATTCTCTCATAGTGGACCTCTTTTGGAACACCACAACATAATGAGGTGTCTGAAAGAAGAAATTGAACTCAGTTAGACATGGTTCGATCCATGATAGGATTTGCAAATCTGCCGATCTCCTTTTGGGGATACACTCTTGAAACTACCTACTATATTCTAAACAAGATTCCAAGCCTGTCGATAAAACTCCATATGAGGTATGGACAGGGCATAGGCTGGTGCTCTCACACCTTAGAGTTTGAGGGTGTCCAGCTTATATCAAGCATTTAAAGACAGATAAACTTGGATCAAAGTTTGATAAATACTTGTTCGTAGGGTACCTAAAGGAAACTAAAGGATACTACTTCTACCTCATTGAAGAACAAAAGGTGTTCATCAATAACAGGATAATCTTTTTGGAAAAGAAGTTTCTTGGAGAAGGAACTAATGTCAGTAAAATTGAACTTGATAAAGTTCATGAGGTAGAAAAATTGGCACACACGGAATCAAATTTGATTGGAGAATCGAATCTGGAGCCTGTAGAGGTACTATTAAAGAGATCCGATAGAGTATCATATCAACTGAATAGATACTATGATTTTTTAGTCTGAGATGGTGATCCTATCGAACTAGATGAGAACGATGAGGTTCCGATCACCTAATGAAAGCCATGTAAAGGCCCGACTCTCAAAAGTGGCTTAAGGCCATGAAATATAAGATAGAGTCCATGGAGATCAATAATATATGAACACTAGTTGATCTTCCCAAAGAGATAAAATCCATAGGATGCAAGTGGATTTTCAAAAGAAAAAGAGGAGCGGATGGGAAGGTGGAGACCTATAAAACCCGTCTAATTGCTAAGGGTTACCATCAATGCTATGGTATTAACTATGATGAGACGTTCTCACCCATGGCAATACTCAAGTTCATCCAGATTATGCTTGCAATAGCAACATACTTAGATTATGAGATCTGGCAAATGGATGTCAAAATTATTTTTCTTAACAGGAAGCTAGAAGAAGAGGTGTATATGATACAACCTGAAGGGTTCACATCCACAGACGAATCTAAGGTGTGCAAACTAAATAGGTCCATCTATGGATTGAAGCAGACATCTAGGAATTGAAATATGCATTTTGATAAGGTGATCAAAATGTATGGCTTCATTAGGAATGGAGAAGAGCCTTGCATCTACAAATAAGCTATGATTATGTAGTCATTTTTTTTGTATTGTATGTAGATGACATACTGCTAATAGAAAATGACATCCCAACTTTGCAAAGTATAAAGCTGTGGCTCTTATCTCAGTTCTCCATGAAGGATTTGGGAGAAGCATCCTACATCTTAGGGATGAAGATCTATAGAGATAGATCTAAAAGGTTGCTTGGATTGTTCCAATCCACGTACATCGATACCATGTTGAAATGATTCAACGTAGAGAATTTCAAGAAAGACTATCTTCCGATAGGCCATGAGATTACTCTATAAGAAAGATTGTCCGACAACCCCTCAGGAGAGAGTGTATAAGTAAGATTCCATATACTTCGACAATGAGATCTATCATGTATGCCATGATGTGTACGAGACTAGATATGGCCTATTCACTAGGGGCAGTGAGTAGATATCAATCTGATCCGGATAAAAATCATTGAAAGGTTATGAAGATAATCCTTAAATATTTGAGAAATATTAAAGACCAATGGCATATCTATGAGGACACTGACTTGAAACTTGCGAGATATATTGATTTTAATTTTTAGTCAGACCATGATGATAGCAAAAGCATGTTGGACTACGTATTTACCTTAAATGGAGGAGCAATATGCTGGAAGAGTTCCAAGCAACATACTGTGATCGATTCTGTATGCGAAGTAGAATACATTGCTGCATCTGATGCTGCAAAGGAGGTGGTGTGGTTGCAAAAATTTATCATCGAGGTTGGAGTTACACCCTCTATTGACGGTTCTGTTCTATTGTACTATGACAGCACTAGAGCCATAACTCAAGCGAAAGAATCAAAGTCACACCAGCGTACTAAGCATATTTTACATTGCTATCACCTTATATATGAGATCGTGGATAGAGGTGATGTTGAGCTTTAGAAGATCGACGAAAAGGAGAACATTGCCGACCCCTTTACTAAAGCTCTCAGGATCAAAGTGTTCGATGATCATAAGTGAAAGATGGGCATAAGATACTACCCCGATTGACTTTAGTTCAAGTAAGAGTTATTGAAAAATATGTTCTAAAATCCATCATTTGGACGATTATGCTCATTTTATAATATGTATATGAATTATTTATCAATGAATAAAAGTTATTTTGACATCTTTCATCATAAAGTTACATCTTTCTTGCTAGAACTTTTATGTTGTGATGAAGTCCTTAGAACTATAAAGTAATCAATAAAGGAGAATTTATCATGTAGTTCTTAAACATGTTCATGATCAAATGATATGTCATTAAAGGATGATGATATTTATCGAATAAAGGTCATTGTGTGTCATATAGGTTACTTGTCCTCTTAACCAAGGAGTGTAGAGACACTGACATGGCATACAGATAAGATGTAGGAGTACATCATCACTGAACAAGTGACTTACCTGCGGAGTGCTCTGCTGTCAAGAGTAGCTCATGAAGCATATGGACATAAGTATCCCTTAGACCTGAGATCATCATAGTGACTTGCAAGCAACTCACTGTGCTTTGGTGCCAAACTATCTGTATTTCGAATGCAGTGACAGAAAGCTATTGGGTACAGTCAAGTATTTACGAAGTCTGTGTGTAGATCAAGATGAAATTAATCCCTCTAGATTATCAGAGTTGATGCATCACTATATTTCAATTTAGTAAAATTTTTATCAAGATAATTCATGTGATGGATTTGAAAGGTTGAAATATAATGAGAATGATCCTTCAGGGTTGATAGTTTAACCCTAGACCGTCCTAGAGCATTCAAGGTCAAAGAGATGAATTATACGGTAACCATATACATAAGTTCTTAAATATTATCTTATAAATATTTGATCTATCCGAACATTAGAAATCATTGCTAGATGGTAACTTCATTTAGTGCAGAAAAATGGTTCCTATGCTACCGACTTAGTATTCGAACCTATGAAGTCACACACAAAGTCAAGCGATATAGAAAAGAATTGACCTAAGTCTATATATTCAATTTAGAAGTATGTGACTTGATTAAACAAATAGATTAACTTGATTAAGAATTAAGTTAAGGATGATATGAGATTAAACAGTTGACAATGTCTAGCTAGCACTAGACATGAGGTTCAGATTCAATTCTTAAGATGAACAAGATTTAATTTATGATCCAAGGAGTCTATGAGAGATTGAATTTAAGTACTAATTAATTTTAGATTAGATCTAATTTAATTAAACTTAATTAGATTGAAAATTTAAGTTAGACTTGATCCTAAATCTTAAACAACTTGGCATTGACAGCCTATTTGAAATTAGTTCGAATCAAGTTTGAATTAGATTCAAATTTATCCATTTTTTATTAGATCCTTAGAGTTCAATTTTACTGGGACTCTCTCTCCTCATGGCCGACCAAAGGGAGGGTGCTGGTTGTTGCCACCCCACACTTGGGTGTAGGCGTGGGTGCATCAGGGAACCTAGTTAGGTGCCTATCCTATCTCAAATAGGATTTCTAATTAGATAAGGGAAGGATTAATTCAAAGCTGATTTGAATTAGGACTCTTAATCTATTAGGTCATGAAAATTATTTATAAATAAAGAGGATCTCTAACTATCAAAGCATAACAATTAGATTATGTGCTAAGATGAGAAAAAGAGAGAGAGGAGGCATGAAAGAGAGGGAACTGGTCCCTCTTCCTTGGCATGAAGTTGGGCATCCCACTTCCCTTGGTGTGAAGGTGTTTTGTGTCCCAAGCTTGGGTGTGAGGTGTCACACCTAGGATCCTCTCCCTTCCCTCCTTTACTGCCTTGTGAATGTACAACAATCTGATACTTCATCCTGCTTTCCTGCGAAGTCTGACGTGCACTCAAAGTAGAGGATTTGTACGTTCAAACCTTTACAAGGATTTGGATTCAGAATTCTTTGGAGATTTGATCCCTATTCTGCTGCAAATCAGGTAAAAGATAAAATCTTTATTAGCTTATTATAAAAAAATTTTTAGATACTCTCTAGCAATCCGTTCATGAATCGATCATTTTTCTTCAATAATGATCAACACTTATATAGCTATCATTCTAGTAATAGCATATCGTTTGATCGTGAATACATTTAAGGACTAAATGATAAATCTTTCTTTATCGAATCTAAATAGTCCTAAGAACTTCATCACAACACAGGAGTTCATAAAAGAAGATGTACAACTGATGATGAAATAAAAGATGCCAAATAATTTTTATAAATAAAAATTTATATACATTTACATCATTGAGCTCAACCATCAACAGGCTAATGATTGACTTTTGGACACAATTCTCAATATTTTTTTACTTGCCGCATGGCTCATCTTCCTTTTCCTCTTAATGCCACTTATTTTCTGTTGGAAAATATATTCTAAAGTTAATTATTTGATGATTGTGCTAATTATAAATATATATGAATTGATCAATAATAAAAATTATTTGACCTTTTTTTATGGGAAAAATTCAGTGCAGGGGTAAAATGGTAATTTTAAATTTTTTTCAAAATCACTATTTTACAGTAAAAATTATTAATTAGTCTAATTAATTAATAAAAATTTACCCTACACTAGGATCTAAATACGATATATAGCATGCATGCATTTAAATTTAAAATTTGAATTTAAACAATAAACACTTTACTGTAATGTGTTCAGAACACAATATCTTTGTGCGGGTAGTAGATCGTCGCAATCTGATCACCGTCAAGAGAGTCTGATCATTGCGATGCAGCCACATAGTATGTCTGGCCTCTGCAGATCATCCACATGAAGCTCTCGATCTGATCGACTCCTCATGAGTGCTAGCTCATTGTAGAGCCCTTTCGACGGCCGATGCTGATCGAACTCCTTCGATCGATGTCTGTCAATTCTTTGGATACTCTGGATTATCAATAGATATGCTTGAGAAGATGTTGAAGATCTCTTTGAAATTTGGTGGGCTCACGATACTCGTAGCTCACCTTCTCACTTCCCGAACTCCAGGCTGAAACCCTGAAGAACTCACTGAAACCCTGCACACATTTTTCCTTTCTTTTCTTTCTTTTTCTCTCGAAAGGATATAGACCTTCACCTTGCACACAAGGATTCCTCACGCCTAGATTTTCTCTCCAAAAATTTTCTTGCACACACCCCATTCTTCTCCTCCTTTTAAAATAACAACCAAGGTCTTATCCACGTGAGAGGATAAAGATGAGTAATTGCACATTTAAATTCAAATCAAATTTTGAATTCAAATGGAAACTAATTTATCCCTATCCACTAAGGGCATGAGAAGAGGAGGGTGTGGCTTAATTTGTGCATGAGTGATTTCATGAGAAACATTTTCTCGTGTAATAAATGGGGCGCTAAAAGAGGATAAGGTCAAGGTGCTAAGATTGGTTGCTCATTCAAATTCTAACTTTCTTTTGAATTTGAATGGCCAACCAATCATCCTTATTCACTCATTTAGTGCATTAAAGTAGGGCGTGAGGAGGGCTTTGCATGAGGAAAAATTCATGAGAACTTTCTTCTCGTGAATTCAAATGGGTGCAGTGGAAGTGAGGTGGCACAGGGAGAATGGGTCAAGGTGGTTTCATTATTTAAACCAACCTAATTAAACCAAATAAGTTAGGCCCAATTAGATTATTTTAAATCCAACTAAATTAGGCTCAATAAAATCCTAATCAAATCAGGAATTGATTAAGCCCAACCCTTGATCAAATCAGGGACCAAACCATCTCGACGATTAGGTCAACTCTTAACCTAATCGGGTCAAACCCAACTGAATCCAATTCAATGGGACTTGATCCAAAAATAATTACTCAATCAAATTGAGTTAATTAGTGATCAAATCACTAATTAAACCTCTCATAAATATTGAGTCCAAATCTGATGGGTAATCGGGCATCAAAATTCATCGATATGTAACCCTGATCGAAGAGTCCCAAACCAGTGGGACTCTTGACCCCGGTACCCAAAATGTGTGGGACTCATGATCAGAGAATCCTGATTCTCGATCACAGAGTCCCAGACACGTAGGACTCATAGTCCAAGAGCATTAGGACTCTTCATCAGTCATCAGATCAGATAGGAACCTCTAATGTGTGTGACCCCGCAGGTTCGAACCTGAGCCGGTAGCACAGGAACCAATTCCTGTACTAATCGAAGTGACCATCTAGTAATGGTAACCGACGATCGGATAGGTCGAATGTCACAATTGCAACACTTAGAACCTACGTGAATATAGTTACTGTATAATTCATCCTTTTGACCTCTGTGTTTAGGACGACTCAGGGTTAAACTGTCAACCCTGATTAGATCATCCGAATCGTGCTCAACTCAAACAGTCCTGTGACTCCTCACAAAGACTACCTTGACCAAGGTTTTGCTAAATTGAAATACGACTGTACACAGCTCCTAAACTGGAGTGGTCAATCCCATCTTAACACATGCACCGACAAGTCAAGTACTTGACTACACTCAGCAGCCTTCCGTCACTGAATTAGAAATTCAGATAGTCCAGTGCCTAAGTGTAGTGAGTTGCTTGCAAGTCACCGTGGCGGTCTCAGGTCGGAGGGATATTTATACCCATATTCCATCGAAGCAAATCTTGACAGTAGAAATAGCTCTGGAGTCGGTCACGTTCAGTGCAGATGTACCCTTACATCTCACTTGTATGCCATACCAGTGTCTCCACTCTCATTGGTTAAGAGGACAACCAATCTATATGGCACATAACGACCTATGCTTAATAAACATTGTCATCCTTGGTAACAATGTATCATTTGGTCATGAATAGATTTAAGGACTAAACGACAAATCCTCCTTTGTCGAGTCTAAATAGTCCTAAGGACTTCACCACAACATAGGAGTTCATTAGAAGATAAAATATTTTATGATGAAAAATACCAAAATAATTTTTATTAATTCATAATTCATGTACATATACAAAAATAAGCACAACCATCAATAGGCTGACGATTGACTTTGGGACACTATTTCCAACAATCTCCCACTTGGCCTAAAGCCAATCGGTGCAGTATCTAATACCCATCTTTGACTTGTAGTCGTCGAACTCCTTCACCGCAATGGCTTTAGTGAATGGGTCGGCCAGATTCTCCTTTCCATCGATCTTCTGAAGATCGACGTCACTTCGATCCATAATTTTTTGGATGAGATGGTAGCCGTGCAGAATATGCTTCATCCGCTGGTGTGCCTTGGGTTTCTTCACCTGATCAATGGCTCCAGAGCTATCACAGTAGAGCAGAACTGGACCAACAAGGAAGGATGCTACTCCGAGCTCGATGATGAATTTTCTCAGCCACACCGCTTCTTTGGCAGCATCTGATGTAGCGACATACTCTGCCTCGCAAACTGAATTAGCCACTGTGTGTTGCTTGGAACTCTTCCAGCAGATAGCCCCACCATTAAGGATAAAAATAAATCCCAACACACTTTTGCTGTCATCGTGATCAAACTGGAAACTAAAGTCTGTAAACCCTATAAGTCTCAAGTCCGATTCACCATAAACAAGTCACTGGTCCTTAGTATTTCTTAAATACTTCAGGATAGTTTTAACAACCTTCCAGTGATTCTCCCCTGGATCAGATTGGTATCTACTCACTACCCCTAGTGAGTATGCCACATCTGGTCATGTACATATCATGACGTACATGATAGATCTCACTATCGAAGCATATGGAATCCTACCCATACACTCTCTCTCTTGAGGTGTTGTCGGACAATCCCTCTTCAAGAGAGAAATTCCATGGCCTATCGGTAGATAGCCTTTCTTGAAATTTTTCATACTGAACCTCTTCAGCATAGTATCTATGTACGTAGACTGGGATAAACCAAGCAACCTTTTAGATCTATCTCTATAGATCCTCATCCCTAGGATGTAGGAAGCTTCTCCCAAATCCTTCATGGAGAACTGTGACGATAGTCAAATCTTTATTCCCTGTAATACAGGGACATCATTCTCGATTAAGAGAATATCATCCACATACAATACAAGAAATACTACTACTGGAATATTAGCCCACTTATAAATGCAGGGCTCTTCTTCGTTCTTAATGAAGCCATACGTCTTGATCGTCCTATCAAAATGTATGTTCCAACTCCGGGATGCTTGCTTAAGTCCATAAATGGATCTCTGTAGTCTGCACACATTAGACTCATCACTGGATGTGAATCCTTCAGGTTGTATCATATACACCTCTTCATCCAGCTCTCCATTTAGGAAAGCTGTCTTCACATCCATCTGCCAGATTTCATAGTCCATTTGGGCAGCTGTCGCAAGCATAATCCGAATGGATTTGAGCATTGCCATAGGAGAAAATGTCTCGTCATAGTCTATACCATAACGTTGACGATATCCCTTGGCAACCAGACGGGCTTTATAGATTTTCATCTTTCCGTCTATGCCCCTCTTCCTCTTGTAGACCCACTTACACCCTACGGGTTTTACTCCTTCGGGTAGGTTAACCAATGTCCACACATCGTTGACCTTCATGGACTCCATTTTGAATTTCATGGCCTCTAACCATTTCTCAGAGTCGGGTCTCTGCATTGCATCCATGTAGGTGATCGGATCCTCATCATTTTCATCAAGTTTGATAGGATCGTTGTCCCGGACCAAGAAATCATAGTATCTGTCCGGTTGATATGGTACTCTACCAGATCGCCTTAAGGGTGCTTGAACAATGGGCTCCGGATCTAATCTAATCAAATCCGATTCAAGTTCAGCAACTTGTGTCGGTTTTTTCGTCTGTCGAACTTCATCAAGTTCGACCTTAGAGGCAACAGTCCCTTCATCAAGGAACTCTTTTTCCAAAAAGATTGCCTTAAGGCTGACAAACATCTTTTGCTCATCAGCCAGGTAGAAATGATACCCTTTGGTCTCTTTTGGGTATCCTATAAAATTACACTTGTCAGACCTAGGTCCTAGCTTGTCTGTAATTAAACATTTAACATAAACCGGACACCCCCAAATTCTAAGGTGCGAGAGTACTGGCTTACGTCCTATCCATATCTCATATGGCGTTTTGGTTACAGACTTACTCGAAACTTTATTTAGAAGGTAACAAGCCGATTCGAGCGCATATCCCCAGAAGGAGATCGGCAGACCAGCAAACCCCATCATGGATTGAATCATGTCCAACAAGGTCTGATTCCTCTTTTCAGATACACCATTATGCTGTAGTGTTTCAAGAGGAGTCCATTGAGAGAGAATCCCATTCTCTCCAAGATATGTCAGAAACTCATTGAAAAGGTATTCACCTCCTCGATCAGATTGAAGAGTTTTAATACACTTCTCAGTTTATTTTTCTACCTCATTTCAAAATAGTTTGAACATTTCAAACGACTCCGACTTATGCTTCATTAAATAGACATACCCATACCTCGATAGGTCGTCTGTGAAGGTTATGAAGTAGAAATATCCACCTCTTGCACTTGAGCTCATGGGTCCACATACATCAGAATGTACCAGACTCAAGAGTTCATTGGCTCGCTCACCTTTTCTAGTAAAAGGTGACTTGATCATTTTACCAAGAAGACAGGACTCACATGTTGGAAGTGATTCACAATCACCTACTTCAAGAATTTCTTCTTGAGCCAACCTATTTATCCTGTTCTTATTGATATGACCTAGCCTACAGTGCCAAAGGTAGACTTCTGACATACTATCTATTCTAGGATGTTAACCGGAGGTTTGAACCACATTAACAGGTTGTGATAGAAAGTAAATTCTATTATAAAGTTGTCCAATAAATATTGTAACACCATTCAAAATGATATTGTAAATATTTTCTTTTATTAAAAATTGATAACCGTTCATGGCCAAAAGGCCTACAGAAATAATATTTAATAAAAAGCTTGGACAATAGTGACATTCACTCAGAATTATATTTCGAGAATTGATTACAAGGTTCATGATTCCTAATGCTAGAACTGAAACTTTGCTTCCATTTCCAACGTTCAAGAACCTCTCGCCTTCATCAAATCTCCTACTGACCTGCAGACCCTGCATCGAATTACAAATATGATAAGGGCTTCCGGTATCCAATACCCTGGCAGTAGTATCACAAATAGAAAAATTGTAAGGTGTTATCATATAAGTACCTTGCTTCTTCTTTGGCCTGTTCGGGTCTAGTAAGACAATGTATAGAGGACAGTTCCTCTTCCAGTGCCCCATGCTTCTTGCAAAAGAAGCACTCTGCCTGGCTTTGATCGGGCTTGCACTTCTTGGTCTGACCCTGTGCAGACGTCCCAGCATGCAGCTGCACCTTTTTATTCTTCTTCTTCTTGTTCTTCTTCCCTTTCTTAAAGGATCGACGACCAGAAGAAGACCCTCCCACAACATTCACCGACTCCTTATGGAGCTGGTGATCCTTCTCAAAGTTCTGCAGCAACCCCAACAAGCTGTGGTAGTTCACTGTAGGCTTTGTCATTCGAAAATGAGTAAGGAAGGGAAGGAAGGACTTGGGCAGAGAATTAAGGATCGCATCCTTACCGAGCTGCTCATGCAAGGGAAAACCCAGTTTACTTAGGTGCTCAATCATTTCGATCATGTACAGTACATGATCAGTGACTGAGGCTCCATCCCTCATCCGAGCATTGAAAATGGCACAGCTAGTTTTATACCTTTCAACATCGTCAGGCGAGCCAAAAGAGTCGTTCAACATTTGAAGCATCTCTTATGGCTAGGCATTCTTGAACTTGCGACTGAACTCATCATTCATTGCCGCCAGCATTATGCATCGGATGTTGGTGTGATCGTTTAGCCACTTCTGGTAAGTGTCTCGGACCATCCCTCTAGCATTCAGGGCTGGCTCCTCAGGTGCCGGATCCATTACTACATAAAGGATCCGCTCATGCTCAAGGATAATTTTTAATTTTTGATACCAGCTATCAAAATTAGATCCCATGAGCTTGTCATTATTTAATAATGACCGGAGTGACAGGGTAGTGGCCATAGCTGCATAAAGGAAAATCAGACCTATCTTAGTACATAAATTATTAATACTAAAGACTTGAACTTTAGTCTAAAGTTTCTCCTAGTATTTTTACGAATTGGTAGCCTCAACCTCCAATTCGAAAAATTACTTTAATTCCTTAGTGGGTACTAAAATCCACACAGACTACACACAAGCCCAACTTTGGTTGGTCAACCCATGTGCATCTATGGGTAGGTTCATAACCAGTTGTTTCTCTAAACAACTTCTAGTAATTAATTTTGCCCCAGAACCTAATCAGTAGGCTTTGGCCTCCACTGAAAAAATCTGATTAGGTCCAACCATTAACATGATTTGATTTGGTGAATCAGATTAATAAATGATCAAACCCGACTTTGGTCGGCCAACCTAACCACCATCAGAAAGACTCAAACTAAATTATCATACTATGAATGATAATTGCATTAGTCAATAAGCACCAGGCCTTTGGGCCTCCAATGATTATTAAACTAATGAACTCATTATCACTCACCTAATGGGAGGCTATGACTTAGTTATCAATATAACTTAATCATTTTTAGGACCTAATAATTTTTTTTTGAGGATTTTATTAAATAATAGATGAGAAAAAAATATCCAGCCAATTTCAATCCTCCCACTGACTTCACCAAGTCAGACTAAAAAGGATTTACTTAAAGCTGGCATTAGGAGCACCTAAATCAGTCAAACTAATTTACCTAATGATATGGGTGAGCCCTAATCACCAAGTGATCTAATCATAACCTAATTCATCAGGTTGGCCAGGTAAGTGAGATCAGTGGTGGGGATAAGCCATTAACTCGTCAGAGATCAAATCACTGCGAGTAGCTCCCGCTTAAAAACCACTGGTCAAACTGCCAAACTTACTTTAGACACCAACCGGTTCATTAGTTTTAATTTGATCAACTTAGTAAATAGGGTTCCACCGCATAGCCATGAATTAAGTCTATCTTGGTCTAGTTAAAGACATGGACCCATTCAACTACAACTATTGGAGTTGAGTCTAGAGTATCCTTGACCTAATCTAATTCAACTTTTGATTAGATTTGACCAATTACTCTAATTTAGTCCATTTCTTTAAGCTAACCTTAGGTCTAACCCAATTATGGATCTAATCCATCTAACCCATTAACCCACAAGTTTATACAATTATCTTAGGTCTTAATTCACAATTCTAGACCTACTAGACAACACTTAATTCTTTTAATTAAGTATTTGGGTTGATGGGTCAGGATTTGCTATTTCGAAAATAATTTTCAAATTTGAAAGGTTTTATTTTCTGTTCACCAAATATGTTGACTCATTACACAAATAGATCAGCACATTTCATAAATAGCAATCCTATTGCTAATTACATAATAGAAAATAACTCAATCAAAATAAATCATGAATATTTCTTTTGCTACTTCATCTGTATGGGATATAATTACATCGGCACCCCTACCGCCATAGGAGACCCCATCGAATGGGAAGAGAGGGCCTTTAAACCCTACTTTTCTCCTATGATCGGACGGCCATGGCAACCAACCTAATTCGATTACTTGCTACTTGGATCAAGTATATCTAAATATACCAATTTCAAAATTTAAATTTTAAATTTTAAATTTTAAATTTTGAATTTTAAATTTAAAATTTCAACCAAATTTCAAATTTCAAATTTCAAATTTTTGAATTTTGAATTTTGAATTTCAAATTTCAAATTTTAAATTTTAAATTTTGAATTTTAAATTTTTAAATTTTGAATTTTGAACAACTTTCAAAATTCAATTTTTAAATTTTAAATTTCAAATTTCAAATTTAAACTTTTAGATTATAACTTAATCTATGCATGCAAATATATATATCATATCTAAGAACCCGCTCTAATACCATATGTGGGGAAATTCAGTGCAGGGATAAAATGATAATTTTAAAATATTTTCAAAATCACTATTTTATAATAAAAATTATTAATTAATCTAATTAATTAATAAAAATTTATCCTATACTAGGATCTAAATATGATATATAGTATGCATGCATTTAAATTTAGAATTCAAATTTGAATAGTAAACACTTTACTGTAATGTGTTCAGAACACAATACCTTTGTGCGGGTAGTAGATCATCGCAATCTGATCACCGTCGGGAGAGTTTGATCATTGCGATGCAGCCACACAGTATGTCTGACCTCTGCAGATCATCCACATGAAGCTTCCGATCTGATCGACTCCTCACGAGTGCTAGCTCATTGTAGAGCCCTTTCGACGGTCGATGCTGATCGAACTCCTTCGATCGATGTCTGTCAATTCTTTGGATGCTCTGGATCATCAGTAGACATGCTTGAGAGGATGTTGAAGATCTCTCTAAAATTTGGTGGGCTCACGATACTCGTAGCTCACCTTCTCACTTCCCGAACTCCAGGCTGAAACCCTGAAGAACTCACTAAAATCATGCGCACATTTTTTCTTTCTTTTCTTTCTTTTTCTCTCGGAAGGATATAGACCTTCACCTTACACACAAGGATTCCTCACGCCTAGATTTTCTCTTCAAAAATTTTCTTGCACATGCCCCACTTTTCTCCTCCTTTTAAAACAACAACCAAGGTCTTATCCACGTGAGAGGATAAAGATGAGTAATTGCACATTTAAATTCAAATCAAATTTTGAATTCAAATGGAAACTAATTTACCCCTATCCACTAAGGGTGTGAGAAGAGTAGGGCATGGCTTAATTTGTGCATGAGTGATTTCATGAGAAATATTTTCTCGTGTAATAAATGGGGTGCTAAAAGAGGATAAGGTCAAGGCGCTAAGATTGGTTGCTCATTCAAATTCAAACTTTGTTTTGAATTTGAATGGCCAACCAATCATCCTTATCCACTCATTTGGTGTATTAAAGTAGGGCATGAGGAGGGCTTTGTGTGAGGAAAAATTCATGAGAACTTCCTTCTCGTGAATTCAAATGGGCATAATGGAAGTGAGGTGACGCAGGGAGAATGGGTCAAGGTGGTTTCATTATTTAAACCAACCTAATTGAACCAAATAAGTTAGGCCCAATTAGACTAATTTAAACCCAACTAAATTAGGCTTAATTAGGCTCAATAAAATTTTAATCAAATTAGAAATTGATTAAGCCCAACCCCTGATCAAATCAGGGACCAAACCATCTCGACGATTAGGTCAACTCTTAACCTAATTGGGTCAAACCCAACTGAATCCAATTCAATTGGACTTGATCCAAAAATAATTACTCAATCAAATTGAGTTACTTAGTGATCAAATCATTAATTAAACCTCTCATAAATATTGAGTCCAAATTCGATGGGTAATCGGGCATCAGAATTCATCAATATGTAACCCTGATCGAAGAGTCCCAAACCAGTGGGACTCTTGACCCCGGTACCTAAAATGTGTGGGACTCATGATTAGAGAATCCTGATTCTTGATCATAGAGTCTCAAACACGTAGGACTCATAGTCCAGGAGTATTAGGACTCTTCATCAGCCATCAAATCAGATAGGAACCTCTAATGTGTGTGACCCTGCAGGTTCAAACCTAAGCCGGTAGCATAGAAATCAATTTTTGTACTAATCGAAGTGACCATCTAGCAATGGTACCCGATGATCGGATAGGTTGAATAGTCGTAATCGCAACACTCAGAACCTACGTGAATATGGTTACTGTATAATTCATCCTTTTGACCTCTGTGTTTAGGATGACTCAGGGTTAAACTGTTAACCCTGATTAGATCATCCGAATCGTGCTCAACTCAAATAGTCTTGTGACTCCTCACAAAGACTACCCTGGCCAAGATTTTGCTAAATTGAAACATGACTGTATACAGCTCCTAAACTGGAGTGATCAATCCCATCTTGACTCACGCATCGATAAGTCAAGTACTTGACTACACCCAGCAGCCTTCCATCACTGAATTAAAAATTCAGGTAGTCTAGTGCCTAAGTGTAGTGAGTTGCTTGCAAGTCACTGTGGCGGTCTCAGGTCGGAGGGACATTTATACCCATATTCCATCGGAGCAAATCTTGATAGCAGAAATAGCTCTGGAGTTGGTCACGTTCAGTGCAGATGTACCCTTACATTTCACCTGTATGCCGTACCAGTATCTCCACACTCATTGGTTAAGAGGACAACCAACCTATATGGCACACAACGACCTATGCTTGATAAATGTTGTCATCTTGGGTAATAATGTATCATTTGGTTGCGAACAGATTTAAGGACTAAACGATAAATCCTCCTTTGTCAAGTCTAAATAGTCCTAAGGACTTCACCACAACATAGGAGTTCATTAGAAGATGAAATATTTTGTGATGAAAAATATCAAAATAATTTTTATTAATTCATAATTCATGTACATATACAAAAATGAGCACAACCATCAACAGGCTGATGATTGGCTTTGGGACACTATTCCCAATATTTCTATCACAAGGTTATATCTTCTAACGAACTTCTATGTTATGATGAAGTCTTTAGGACTACTTTGATCGATAAAGGAGGATTTATCCCGTAGTCCTTAAATTGGTTCGTGACCAAACGATATGCTATTACTAGGATGATAGTGATATCAAGTGTAGGTCGTTGTATGCCATATGCATTGGTTGTCTTAATAACCAAATAGTATGGAGACACTGGTATGGCATGTAGGTGAGATATAAGAGTACATCATCATGGAACATGACTAACTGCAGAGCACTCTGCTGTCAAAGGTAGCTCACGAAAGGTATGGGTATAAGTGTCCCTCCGACCTAAGATCACCATGGTGACTTATAAGCAAGTCACTGTATTTTGATGCTAGACTAACTGAGTTTCTAATTCAGTGATGGAAGATTTTTGAGTGTAGTTAAGTACTTGTCAAGTTGGTGCATGAGTCAAGATAGGATTGACCCTTCCGAATTAGTAGGAGTTAATGTATCAATGTATTTCAATTTAGCAAAATCTGGGCCCAGATAATCCATATGATGGATTTAAAAAAAATTAAAATATAATATGGATGACTTATCTCAGATTGACAGTTAAATCCTAGGTCATCCTCGAGCATTAGGATCAAAAGGATGAATTATACAGAAACCATATGCCAATAGGTTCTTGAATGTTGCTTTGCCTTCATTCGACCTATCCAAACATCGGATCACCATTGCTAGATGGTTATATCAATTGATTCAAAAAGTTATTCTTGTACTATCGACTTAGGTTCAAACCTATGGGGTCACACTCAAAAGAAATTTCTGATTGATTATGTGGCTGATCAACGATTAAGAATCATTCAAGGGCTTAATCGTCTATTCGATTGATGATTAACCTTATACAAAAATTATAATAAATTAATTCATCAAGTATTAAAAAATTAATAAAAAATTAATTAATAATTAAATTACTAATTAGCTCAATTTGATTGAGCAAAGAGGATTAAATAAAATCTAATTAAATCATATTCAATTAGGTTTGACCCGATTAGGTTATAAGATGACCTAATCGCTAAAGAAGAATTATCCCTGATTTGATCAGGATTTTGGTTCAACTAAATCTTAATTTAGTTGATACTTGATTAAATATTTATGAATCTAATTAGATTGGATTTCATATATTTTATTTGGGCTAAACCAGATGTGATTTGGTTTGAATTCAAATAAGGAAATTAAGAGTCCTTATTAGAATAGGACTCTTCTCACATGCACCTCCCACTTTGATACAATATATCCTCATGCATAAATAGTTTTTGCACGATATTTTTTCACACCAAAGAGTTCTTTCCCTTCTCTATCTCACGTCCAAATTTGGGTAGGATCAGATTTTAAATGTTATGTTCAAATCTAATTTGAAATAGGATACCATATAGATAATGTTTGACATTATCTCCAAGACCTTGCCACCAACTTATTTTTTTTCTCCTTATATGTGCAATATTTTGAGGAGATTTTTTATGAAATATTAGTTGGAGAACTGATTTACCATAAAAAAAATATGAGAAGGGGCATCCCATATTTTTTTGGCATATTTTGGCATTAATTTTTGAGTAGGAGTGACAACATATCAAGAGTCCATGATCTCTAGGACTCTTCACCCCATCTCCTTACACATCAAAATAGAAGAAGTTTTATTTCATTCTTGTGCATAAAAGAGACTTGAGAGAGAGGCCTTCATGTTAGGAGGGGTCTTGGGCATGGTTTCATGGCATGAAAGAAGAGGAGAGTGCTCTTCTCTTGGGGTGTGCGCAAAAACCAGATTTTTAAGGTTTTGGTCTTAGGGTTTAGGAAGAAAGAAAAAATAAGAGAAAAATTAATTTTCTCTCTATCTTTCTTTCAAATCTTCATCTCCTCTAGAAGTATATCTTCAATCTTTTAAAAAGTTTCAAAGATTTGAAGAAAGGATCCAGATCAATCAAAAAGAAGGTCTTCGCGCAAGCTAGCACTCTCGAGAAGACTGATCAGATCGGGGCTTCGAGTGGATTTTTCATAGAGGTCGGACATGTGTGTGGCTGCGAGCAATCAAAAAAAATCTCCTTCACTATATCTCTTAGTAGTGGCGATCATCGACCCATGTAAAGGTATCGAGTTCTGAACTTAGATTAGAAGTAGATATGATCTACTGCTTACATCCATGCATGCAGATTTTATCATGTGATTATTTCAGATTTATATGCAACATATTATGTCATAGATCCTAGAGTAGGTTAATTTGATGATTAGATCATATGCATATTAGATTAATTTGATTAATCTAATTATCTTTCACTATAATTTATTTGAAAAAAATTTAAAATATATGCATGAAATCACCTACGTTCATCAATAGTGGTATCAATAGTGCATGTAATTTATTAATAGTGCATGCAATTTATTTGAAAAGATTCGTTATGACATGATTTACGTGCATATTAAATCTAAAATTTAATTTTATTTAGATCTGATATGTGATATTTAGATCTAAATTTAATTAATGATAGATTGCACAAACTGATATAAGGTTATCCTGCTGTAAGATTTATCCCTTACAGTGAAAAGATTATCTTAGTTTGTGCTGATCTTTGATAAAATTTAATTTTATATCATGCATGTGATATTTATGATCTGATTTAGATATGATCTAAAGTTATAATTAGATCTGATATAATTTAGATTAGATTTAAATTCATACATATATGATATGTGATTAGATTAGATAATCTGATTAGCAAGTACTTGGATTGAATTGATCACTATGTTGTCTAATAATAGGAGCAAAAAGAGTTTAAAAGCCCTCTCTTCTCATTCGATGGGGTGCTCTTATGCGTGTAGGGGTGCCATGTGATTAGATCCCATGAAAAAGAATACGAAGGGAAGAACTTATTTTTCTACAAAATCTTAGATCTTGAAACCCTAGGTTTGTTGTATGTGATGTAAAGTTATATGAAAAATAAAGTATCTAATCTATATAATTAAAGTTATTTTAATCATAAAAAAATAAAATCTCGAATCATAAAAATTTTAAATATGATCTAAAAGTGTTATGATTGATTTTATTTTAGTGATATGCAAGAATTTTTAGATCTAAAACTTCTTGAATCGTGCTCATACAATTACTGAGCTGACCCAATTTTGAACTGAGTTGATCCAGTCTCCTTGTGTAGCTAACTCAATGTTGATTGAGATGACCTAGTTTTAGAATAAAAAATCTTTGCATAATATTTATTATAAATTATTTATAAAATAAAAAAAATAAAATTATTTCAATCTTAAATCTAAACCCATGTTAATGATAAAACTTAATTAAGAATTAAATATAGAATTGATTAGATCTAGAATTATGATTTAAGATCTAATGATATTGCATAAAATATGGGGGCATGGGTTAGCTCAAATTAGATCCTTATAATTGGGTTAGACCTAAGATTAGAATCAAAGAATTAATTGATCATGTAGAGAAATTGATTAAGTATAATCAAATATTGAATTAGATTAATCAAGATTTTTTTAATACAATAGTTGTAGATGGTCAAGTTCATATCTTTGATTAGACCAAATGGATCTTGATTGTGGCTCAGTGGTTGAACTCGAATCATTAGGTTGGTCAAATCGAAATTAATTAACCAATTGATATCTAAAGTAAGTTTGACATTTAGATCGATGGTTTTTAATTGGGAGGGACTTACCTGACCATTTTGATGGTGTCTAAGGCAAGCTTAGCAAACCCTCCCACCGATCTCACTTTTTTGGCCAATTTGATGAATTATGTCTTGATTAAACTTCTAAGTGATTCGAATTGACTCATGCCATGCCAATTTGATGAATTATGTCTTGATTAGACTGCTAAGTGATTCGAATTGACTCATACCATTAAGGTTGATCAGTGTGACTAATCTAGGTGCCAGTTCAACCAGCATGACCTTAATCCAATTCAGTGACTTGGTGGAGTCAATGAGAGAATTATGGTCTACTGATTGATCTCTTCTTCTCTCTTCTCTAAACTAATTTTTAAATCCACTAAATTATTAGGTCCATAAAATGAGCTAGTTATGAAGATAACTAGATCATAGCCTCCCATTAAGGTGAATGATAATGGATCTATTATTTTCGATTGACGTTGCAGGCACCATCCATCTGGTGTTCTCTCAAAATGATGGAATTATCATTTATCATATGATGATTCTATTGTACTATCTGATGATGGTTGGGTTGATCGAACTATCCTCAAACCTGATCATTCATTAGTTAGAAATATCAAGTAGGTTCATGTTAATGGTTTGACCTAACTGAAACTTTCAGTGGAGGCCCATCACCTACTGAAATAAAATCTGGAGTGAAATTAATTACTAAAAATTATTTGAAAAAATAATTGGTTGAGAACCTACTTCTAGATGCATATGGGTTGATCGAGCCATCCTTGGGCCTGTATGCAGTCTATGTGGATTCTAGTATCCACTAAAGAATTAAGGTAATTTCTTGGATTGGAGGTAGAGGCTACCAATTCATATAAAATAGTGAGAGAATTTTTAGACTAAAGTCCCAGTCTTTAGGCTTAATCAATTCATAAACATTGAGGTTTTGTATTTTTCTTTCAGTTATGGTGAGATATCCATTGCTCTATTCACTGTTTGACAGTGACTTATTTATAGGACCCAACTTTGATAGATGGTATCGAAAGTTGCAAATAGTTTTAGAGTACGAATGGATTCTAAATATGACTATGGATTCAACACCTGATGTTTCCACATCCAACATACAAGATGCGATCAAAGGTACTTTTCAGAAGTGGCCAACTGATCATATCACCATGTGGTGTTTTATGAGAGCAGTAAAGAACATGAATTTAGTTATGAATTCGATAATATTCAGTGAAAGAAAATCCTTCAAATATTGAAAGAGTTCTTTTGCACCTCTGAAGATATATCTTCAGTGGGGCAACAATCCTTTGAGAAAAGAAAAGAAGGTGCAAGAGAGTCGTACTTAGGCTAATGAGTTCGAACTGACAAAAGAGTCTAAGGTTAACATAGTCTAATAGAGTTCTTTGATCTGAATAGGCTAAGAAAGAAAAATCAGCAAGGATTGCTGGATAAAGTACTTAAATGATAATACCTTGTGATATTTTTATCTATGACACTACTATCTTGATATTGGATATTGAAAGTCCATGCAAATTATTGCAATGACTTCAGATTAGTAGAAAGTTTGAAAACAGCAAGAGATTCTTAAATGTTGGAGATGAAAGTTATGTTCCAATCCTGATTTTAGAAATTGTCGAGTCTATTTTCAATTCTAACAATATCATTTTTGTGATTGTCACTATTATCTAATGATTTTTGTGATATCATTATGAATGATATCAAAATCATGTGGACAACTAAAAAATGGCATTTATAAAAGGCCACAGCCTGTTAGTGTATTGTACATAACAAACAAACTTCTTACAGTAGATATTGTCATGAAAGCCTACCTTTGGCAATTTGAGCTTGATCATATAAACAAGAATAGGATCAATAGGAGATAATTCTTGAAGTCAATGATTGTGAATTATTATCAACCTGTCAATCCTATCTCTTTAGTAAGATGATCGAATCACTTTTTACTAGAAAAGATGAATGAGCCAATGATATTTTGAATGTGATACATACTGATGTATTGGATCTACAAACATGTTTGTCATAAATTTGGATTATTTGAAATATTTAAATAATTTCTTAATAAGATAGAGAAATAAACTAAGAAGAGCATTAAAACTCTTCAGTCAGATCAAAGAGAAGAATGCCTTTTCAGTGAGGTTTTTGACATATCTAGAAGAGAATAGGATTCTCTCTTATTGGTATCGATTTTGTTAGACATAGCTCGATCCATGATGAAGTTTATAAATTTATCAGTCTCTTTTTAGGGTTATGCTCTTGAGACTACTTGTTATGTTCTGAGCTGGATTCTAAATTAATCAATTGCAAAGACTCCATATGAGATATAGACTAGGCATAAGCCGATCCTTTCTTACCTTAAGATTTGGGAGTGTTTGTTTTATATCAAGCATTTGCAGATCGATTAGCTTGGATCTCGATCCTATATATATTATTTTGAAAGGTAACCCCAAAGAATCTAGAGGATATAACTTCTACCATGCTAAAGAATAAGAGTTGTTCGACATTTCTTTTAGAAAAAGAGTACCTTAATGAAGGTACTGATGTCTTTAATATAAAACTTATGAAGTTCGACAGGTAGAAGAACTGACACAATCTAGTGAACCCATAGAACCAAATTTGATTAGATCAAACCTGAAATCCATTGTAGAGGCATCATTAAGGAGATATGGTAGAGTACTACATCCGTCGGATAGATACTTCAGTATCTAAATCTAGAATGTGATTCTGTTGAACTCGATGAGAACAATAAAGATTTGATCGCCTACATGGATGCCATGTAGAGGTCTGACTCTGATTAGTGGCTTGGAGCCATAAAGTTTGAAATTGAGTCCATGAAGGTCAATAGTGTATGGACACTCGTTGATCCACTCGAAGGGATAAAATGCATAGGGTGTAAGTAGATCTTCAATAGGATCAAAGAGGGCAGACTAGAAGGTGGAGACCTACAAAGCTCATCTGATTGTCTAAGGATATTGTCAACATTATGGTATTGATCATAATGAGATATTTTCTCCTTGAAAATGCTAAATATTTTGGAGTTAGAACATATATTTTGATAAGTGATCAAAATGCATGGCTTCATTGAGAATGAAAAAAATCTTGCAAATACAAATGGATTAATAGTTCTATGAGTATATTTTTTATTTTGTATATAAATAAAATTCTCTTAATCGGGAATAATATTTCTTACATTATAAGGAATAAAAGTTTCACTGTTATTATTATTCTCCATAAAGGACCTTGGGAAAAGATTTTCTCATCCTAGGGATGAAGATCTATAGAGATAGATCTAAGAGGTTGCTTGAGTTTTCTCAGTCCAATGTACATAGAGTGTTTATGAGTAGAATTTATTTTATCATATACACCATGTATGAAACCAGATATGGTATACTCACTAGGATAGTGAGGGCATACTTGCAAGATCTGGATGAGAATCACTGGAAGGTCATCCTTAAATATTTGAGAAATACTAAAGATTGGTGGTTCGGTTATAGAGAATCTGACTTAAAACTTGTAGAGTGTGACTCTAATTTTTAGTTGGATATAATAATAGCAAGAACGTATCGAAATACATCCTTATCCTAAATAATAGAGTAATTTGCTGGAAAGATTCCAAGCAAGCAATATAGTCAAATTCAAATTGCGAGGCAAAATGCATTACAGCATTTGATGCTTGCAAGAAAGCTATGTGATTGTACAGGTTCACTAACAAGCTAGAAGTGGCACCCTCTGATGATGGTCCTGCTGTATTGTACAGAACCGGAACCATAGCTCATGCCAAGGAGCTGAAGTCTCATTAGCTTACTAAGCATTTTGCATCGCTACCACCTTTCAGAAAATCTATTAAGGTGATGTCAATCTCTAGAAGATCGATGGAAAGGAGACTTGGACTAAAGTCAATCAGTATAGTAATTTGACGATTGTGCTAATTATAAATGTATATGAATTGATTAATAATAAAAATTATTTAACTTTTTTCATCACAAGATTATATCTTCTAACGAACTCCTATATTATGATAAAGTTCTTAAGACTACTTTGATCGATAAAAGAGGATTTATCGTAGAGTCTTTAAATTGGTTTGCGACCAAATGATATGCTATTACTAGGACAATAGTGATATCAAGTATAGGTCGTTGTGTACCATATGCATTGGTTATCCTCGTAACCAAATGATGTGAAGACACTGGTATGGCATGCAGGTGAGATGTAAGAGTACATCATCATTGAACGTGACCAATTGCGGAGCAGTCTGCTGTCAAGGATAGCTCGCGAAGGGTATGGGTATAAGTGTCCCTCCGACCTGAGATCACCATGGTGACTTGCAAGCAACTAATTATACTTTGATGCCAGACTAACTGATTTTCTAATTCAGTGATGGAAGGTTTCTAGGTGCATCAAGTACTTGTCAAGTCAGTGTATGAGTCAAGATGGAATTGACCCCTCCGAATTAATAGAAGTTAATGTATCAATGTATTTCAATTTTGCAAAACCTAAGCCCGAGTAATCCATGTGATGAATTTAAAAAAGATTAAAATATAATATGAATGACTTATCTAGGATTGATAGTTAAATTCTAGGTCATCCTCGAACATTAGGATCAAAGGGATAAATTATATGGTAACCATATGCCAATAGGTTCTTGAATGTTGCTTCACCTTCATTCGACCTATCCAAACGTCGGGTCACCATTGCTAGATGGTTACATCGATTGATTCAAAAAGTTATTCCTATACTACTGACTTAGGTTCGAACCTATGGGGTCACACTCAAAAGAAATTTCTGACTAATTATGTAGCTGATCAGTGATTGAGAATAGTTTAAGGACTTAATCGTCAATTCGATTGATGATTAACCTTATGCAAAAATTATAATAAATTAATTTATCAAGTGTTAGTAAATTAATAGAAGATTAGTTAGTAATTAAATTATTTATTAATTTAATTTGATTGAGCAAAAAGGATTAAATAAAATCTAATTGAATTAGATTCAATTAGATTTGACCCGATTAGGTTATGAGATGACCTAATCGCTAAGAGAGAATTATCCCTGATTTGATCAGGACTTTGATTCAATTAATTTTTAATTTGATTAAAATTTGATTAAAAATTTATAAACTTAATTAGATTAGATTTTATATATTTTATTTGAGCTAAACCAGATGTGATTTGGTTTGGATTCAAATAAGGAAATTAAGAGTCCTTATTGGAATAGGACTCTTCTCCCATGCACCTTCCACTTTGATGCCATATATCCTCACGCACAAATAGTTTTTGTATAAGATTTTTTTACACCAAAGAGTTCTTTTTCTTCTCTATCTCACATCCAAATTTAGATGGGATCATATTTTAAACAGTATGTTCAAATCTGATTTGAAATAGGATACTATATAGATAATGTTTGACATTATCTCTAAGACCTTGCCACCAACTTATATTTTTCCTCCATATATATGTGATATTTTGAGGAGATTTTTTATGAGAAATCAGTTGGAGAATGATTTACCATGAAAAAATATGTGAAGGGGTGTTCCATATTTTTTTGGCATGTTTTGGCATGAATTTTTGAATAGGGGTGACAACACATCAAGAGTCCTTGATCTCTAGGACTCTTCAACCCATCTCTTTACACATTGAAATAAAAAGAGTTTTATTTCATTCTTATACAAAAAAGAGACTTGAGAGAGAGGCCTTCACATTAGGAGGGGTCTTGGGCATGGTTTCATGGCGTGAAAGAAAAGGAGAGTCCTCTTCTCTTGGGGTGTGTGCAAAAATTAAGTTTCTAGGATTTTGGTCCTTAGGGTTTGAGAAGAGAGAAAAAATAAGAAAAAATTTATTTTTCTCTCCATCTTTCTTTTGCCTCTTCATCTCCTCCAGAAGTCCATCTTCAATCTCTGAAAATGTTTCAGAGATTTGAAAAAAAGATTCAAATCAGTCAAGAAGAATGTCTTCTTGGGAGTGCTTTGTGCGAGCTAGCACTCCCGAGAAGACCGATCAGATCAGAGCTTCGAGTGAATTTTTTATAGAGGTCAGACTAAAGGAACCAGATCTAGGGTTTCAGGGTTAGATCTTGAAATTTTTTCAAGATCATACAGTGGAAGACTAAAATAAATAAAAATTTATTTTCTAAAATCAGAGAATTTCTAGATCTAAGATCCTATTACATGATTATTACATAGCATTAAATCAAAAATTAAAATATATATATACAGCATGAACTACATGTTGATCATATCAACATGTTTCTATACTACATCTAATGTATGTATTAAACAATAGATCAGATCTATTACCTTGCAAGTTAGACGTTCTAACCTCACCGATCCGGACTTGAGGATGATGTTGCAAGCTGCACATACGTCCGGCCTCTAGGAGTCATCCACACGAGCCCACGAATCTCGATCAGAAGTCCTGCTTCAGGAAATCAGCACAGTATGCTAGTACTGCGCTGATGCTTCTTTGATGGTTGATCAGGTGCCTCTTTCTTCTTGATTTGGACTCTTCCAAAGATGAAAAGTAGGAGGAGGAGTTTCAGATCTGAGACACTCTCAGGAAACTCAAGATGGAGGAAGGAAAGATATGAAAAACAAACAACCCTAGAAGAAGACCCTCTTCTTCTTCTTGTTTCTCTCTCTAGACATCCTATCTTGTGTCTATTATATCTCCACGATCTAAAGATTTTTCTCTCTAATTTTTGGATGGCCCAAAGGTCTCTCAAATCTCTATCTATTCCAAAAATTTCATGAAGAAACTCATTTTATACAGAGAGATATTATAGAGTCCTTGTCTAGGTCAAATACCTAGTCAAGGCTTATCCAAACATGGCAAGATAAGGGGCGCCCAACTCTTGAGCACCTCCTCCTTATTTTAATACATGGATCACTAGTAAAGGGTGCATAATATGTACCCTAAAAATTATAAAAATTTCAAAAAAAATTTGGATAAATTTGGTGCAAAATTGAAAGAGTTTTGGATTTCTAAAACTCTATCTCATAGAATTCGAAATCCAAACTTATTCCTCTTTGATTTGATCCAAACCACCTTCCATGTAAGAAAGAAGAGAGGAAATCTTTTGTGAACATGGGAGAGACCTGGGAGAGGGCTTTTGTCACACAAAATAAGAGGAGATTGGCGTTGAATGAGAGAGAGGGCGTGGGGAAGGCTTATGTGGTGCAAGGTGGAATCCTAGTCTTACTAGGATTCTATCTTATGACTTGTTTTAATTTGGTTTCTCAAACCAAATCAAACCAAAATTAGATCAACCCAATTAAAATAGGTCTTAACCCAATTAAGAATCTAATTTAATCAGATTAAATTAGATTTAAATTAGATTTAATTTTTTAATCAAATTAGAAATTAGATTGACCCAAGTCCTAGTTGAACTAGGACTAGTTTTTCCTTGCACTTGGCTTATCCAATAAATCAATTGGACTTGATCCAATCAAGTCCAAACTAAATCTAATTAAATCATATTTAATTATACTTAATCTCAACCCATTGGCTTAATCAAATTAAGCCAATTAGCAATCTAATTGCTAATCGATCCTCCTGTAACACTTGCACTGGGTTAAATGTCAATCGTATTGATCATTTAACCCTAGAATAATTCTTAATCGTTGATCAACCATCCGATCGGACCATGAACTCTAATGTGTGTGACCTCATAGGTCCGAACCTAAGTTGATAGTATAAAAATAAATTTTTATACCAATCGAAGTGACCATCTAGCAATGATACCCGACGACCGAATAGGTCGAATGTGTAGAACAACATCCTTAGAACCCATGCGGATATAGTTTTCATATAATTCATCCTCTTGACCAAAATGATCATAGGATACCCCAGAGTTCCACTGTCAACTCTGATCAGGTTGTCAACATTGTATTTCAAAATATCAAATCCATCTGATGGATTATCCTGGCCAAGGTTTTGCTAAATTGAAATACACGACTCATTCTTCTCCAACTCTTAGAGTGGTCAATCCCATCTCGATCACACTCTGACTTCACAAGTACTTGACTGTGTCCAAAAGCCTTCCATCCCTGAATTAGAAATTTAGTTAGTCCAGTACCAAAGCACGGTGAGTTGCTTGCAAGTCACTGAGGCGATCTCAGGTCTAAGGGACACTTATACCTATATCCCATCAGAGACATTCTCGACAGTAGAATACTCTAGAGTTGGTCACGTTCAATGATGATGTACCAGTACATCTCACCTGTATGCCATACCAGTGTCTCCACACTCTTTGATTAAGAGGACAACCAACCCATATGGCCTACAGTGACCTATGCTCGATAGAAGCTATCGTCCTTATTAATAGCCTATCATTTGGTCGTGAACTATTTTAAGGATTAATCGATAAATCCTCTCTTTATCGAATCTAAATAGTCTTAAGGACTTCATCATAACAATGGAGTTCATTTGAAGATGAAAGCTTATGATAAAAATGCCAAATATATTTTATTTATTAACAAATCAATTACAATACTTGGTTGCTCAACCATCAACAGCTTGACGATTGGCTTTTTGGGATACATTTTTCAACAACTCCCACTTGTCCTAAAGTCACTCGACACAGTATCTAATACCCATCTTCGACTTGTGGTTGTCGAACTCCTTTATCGCCAGGGCTTTAGTGAAGGGGTTGGCCAGGTTCTCCTTTCTGTCGATCTTCTGAAGGTCGACGTCACCTCGATCCACGATCTCCCGGACCAGGTGGAAGTGGCGCAAGATGTGCTTCATCCGCTGATGTGCTTTGGGTTCCTTTGCCTGAGCTATGGCACCAGTGCTGTCGCAGTATAGCAGGATCAGACCATCGAGGGAGGGTGCTACTCCGAGCTTGTTGATGAATTTTCTCAGCCACACAGCTTTTTTCGCGGCATCCGATGCTGCGATGTACTCCACTTCACAAACAGAGTCCGCCATAGTATGCTGCTTAGAACTCTTCCAACAGATGGCTCCACCATTTAGAGTAAAGATATAACCCGACACGCTCCTGCTGTCATCATGGTCAGATTGAAAGCTAGAGTCTGTGAACCCCACAAGTTTCAGATCTGACTCGCCATAAACAAACCATTGGTCCTTGGTATTTCTCAAATACTTAAGGATGGCTTTAACCATTTTTCAGTAATTTTCTCCAGGATCAGATTGGTATCTACTCACTACTCCTAGTGAGTATGCGATATCTGGTTTTGTACATGTCATGGCGTACATGATAGATCCCACGGCTGAAGCATATGGGACTCTACTCATACGCTCTCTCTTCAGGAGTTGTCGGACAATCCTTCTTAGAGAGAGAAATTTCATGGCTTATCGATAGATAGCCCTTCTTGAAATTTTCCATGCTGAATCTCTTCAGCACAGTGTCTATGTACATGGATTGAGATAACTCAAGCATCTTTTTAGATCTATCCCTATAGATCTTCATCTATAAGATGTAGGATGCTTCACCCAAGTCCTTCATGGAGAACTGTGATGACAACTAAACTTTTATTCTCTGTAGTACGGAGATGTCATTCCTGATTAAGAGAATGTCATCCACGTATAAGACAAGGAATACCACAACTGGACCATTTGCCCATTTATAGATGCAGGACTCTTCTCTATTCTTAATGAAGCCATACGTTTTGATCACCTTATCAAAATGCATGTTCCAACTCTGAGAAGCTTGCTTCAATCCATAAATGAATCTCTGAAGCTTGCACACCTTGGACTCATCTGTGGATGAAAACCCCTCAGGTTGTATCATATACACCTCTTCGGTCAGCTCTCCATTCAGGAAAGCTGTCTTTACATCCATCTGTCAGATCTCATAATCCAGATGGGCAGCTATTACAAGCATTATCCGAATGGATTTGAGCATTGCCACAGGGAAAAATATCTCGTCATAGTCAATACCATAACATTGACGATACCCCTTGGCGACCAGATGGGCTTTATAGGTCTCCACCTTTTCGTCTGCATCCCTCTTCCTTTTGAAGACCCATTTACACCCAATGGGTTTAACCCCTTCAGGTGGGTCAACCAATGTCCATACATCATTTACCTTCATGGACTCTATTTCGGATTTCATGGCTTCAAGCCATTTCTCAGAATCAGGTCTCTGCATTGCATCCATATAGGTGATCGGATTCTCATTATTTTTATCAAGTTCGATGGGATCACCATCTCGGATCAAGAAACCGTAGTATCTATCTGGCTGACGTGGTACTCTATCAGATCGCTTTAATGGTGCAGGTACATTGGGCTCCGGATCTGATCTAATCATATCCGACTCAGGTTCAGCTATTGGTGTCGGTCCTTCTACCTGTTGAACTTCATCAAGTTCAACCTTAGAGGCAACGGTTCCTTCACCAAGGAACTCTTTTTCTAAAAAAAATTGCCTTAAGGCTGACGAACACCTTTTGTTCATCAGCATGGTAGAAACAATATCCTTTTATCTCTTTGGGGTACCCTATGAATGAGCATTTGTCAGACCTAGGTCCAAGTTTGTCTGTAACTAATCGTTTGACATAGGTCGGGCACCCCCAGACCCTAAGGTGTGAAAGTGCTGGCTTACGTCCAATCCATATCTCATATGAAGTCTTAATTACAGACTTACTTGGAATCCTATTTAACAGATAACAAGTCGATTCGAGTGCATATCCCCAAAAGGATATCGGCAAGCTAGCAAAACCCATCATGGATCGGACCATGTCTAACAGAGTCCGATTCCTCCTTTCAGACACACCATTATGCTGTGGTATTCCTGGAGGAGTCCATTAGGAGAGAATCCCATTCTCTCCTAGATATGTGAGAAACTCACTAGAAAGGTATTCTCCTCCTCAATCAGATCGAAGAATTTTAATACTCTTTCTAGTTTATTTTTCTACTTCACTTCAGAATCGTTTGAACATTTCAAATGAATCTGACTTATGTTTCATCAGATAGACATATCCATATCTGGATAGGTCATCCGTGAAAGTTATGAAGTAGAAATATCCACCTCTAGCACTTGTGCTCATGGGCCCGCATACATCAGTATGTATTAGGCCCAAGAGCTCAGTAGCTCTCTCACCTTTTCCAGTAAAAGGTGACTTGGTCATTTTACCAAGAAGACAGGACTCACAGGTTTGAAGTGATTCACAATCACTGACTTCAAAGATTTCCCCTTGAGTCAACCTGTTTATTCTGTTCTTTTTTATATAACCTAGCCTATAGTGCCATAAGTAGATATCTGACACACTATCTAATCTAGGGTGCTTGCCAGTTGAATAGACTCTTATCGGGCTTGATCTTTCTAGTTAGCTCTGCACTGATGTCCCAGCCTAAACTTGCACCTTCTTCTCTTTCTTCTTCTTGTTCTTCTTTCCTTTCTTAAAAGATCGAGAACCAGAAGACGAACCTCCCACTAAGTTCACCGACTCCTTGTGAAATTGGTGATCCTTCTCAAAGTTCTGAAGCAACCCCAGTAACCCATGGTAGTTCTCTTCAGGCTTTGTCATTCTATAATGAGTGAGGAATGGGAGATAAGACTTGGACAGCGAGTTCAATATTGCATCTTTCCCAAGCTGCTCATGCAAGGGAAAGTCGAGCTTGCTCAATCGTTCCATCAGCTCGATCATGTACAATACATGATCAGTGACAGAGGCACCATCCCGTATTTTGGCATTGAAGATGGCACAACTAGTCTTGTGCCTCTCTACGTCATCGGATGTGCCAAAGGCATCCTCCAACACTTGAAGTATGTCCTTTGGCTGAGCCATCTCGAATCTGCGACTGAACTCGTCGCTCATGGCAGCCAGTATGATACTGCGCACCATAGTCCGGTCACTGAGCCACTTCTAGTAAGTGTCTCTGATTGTTCCATATGCATTGATAGCTGGCTCCTCAGGTGCAGGATCCATTATCACATATAGGATCCATTCATGCTCCAGGACTATCTTCAACTTTCGATACCAGCTACCAAAGTTGGGTCCCACCAACTTATCATTGTCCAACAATGATCGGAGCGATAGGGAAGTGGCCATATTTGCACAAAGGAGAACCATAACCTAATTAGTAATTGATTCATTAAACCTAAAGATTTAGACTTTAATCAAAAGGTTTCTCTTACTATTTTATTCAAATTGGTAGCCTCTACCTCCAATTCGAGGAATTACCCTAATTCCTTAGTGGGTACTAGAATCCACTTAGACTGCACACAAGCCCAACTTTGGTTGGCCAACCCATGTACATCTAAGGGTAGGTTCATAACCAATTATTTCTCTAAATAATTTCTAGTAATTTTAATTTTATCCCAGAAACCTAATCAGTAGGCTTTAGCCTCCACTGTAAGGATCCGGTTAGGTCCAACCATTAACATGATCATACTTGGTGTATCTAACCAATGAATGATTAAGCCCAACTTTGGTTGGCTCACCTAACCACCATTAGAGAGACACTTCCAAGTCATCATATGATGAGTGATAATTTCATTAGTCAACAAGCACCAGGCCTTTGGGTCTACAATGATTATTGAGTTAATGGACTCATTATCAAATACCTTAATGGGAGGCTATGACTCAGTTATCTCCATAACTTTATCATTTTAAGGACCTAATAATTTTAGAAGATTTAAATAATTTAGAGGATGAGGTCAGATGAACTAGCTTATCATGATCCTCCCACTAGCTTCACCAAGTCAGCTTAAGGGAGACCATTAAAAGGGCTGGTCTAGGAGCACCTAAATCAGTCACACTGATTTACCTAACTGACATGGGTCAACTCGAATAGTCAAGTGATCCGATCAAAACATAATTTCACCAAAAGGTCAGGTAAGTTCGATCAGTGGGAGGGTCTGCCAAAGCTTGCCTTAGACACCATCAGAAATGGCCAGATAAGCGGGCTCCCAATTAAAAACCACCGGTCTGGTTTACCTTAGACACCAACTGGTTTAATTAGTTTCGATTAGATCAACCTAACAGTTCGTGCTAGATCGCTTAGCCAAGAATCAAGTCCATTTGGTTCTCGTTAAAGATAAGGACTTGACCAACTACAACTATTGTAATTGATCTAGAGAATCTTTGACCTAATTTAAGACAATAATTGATTAGATTTAATCAATTCTCTAATTAAGTCCATCTTTAATCAAACTATAGGTCTAACCCAATTAATGGACCTAATTTCCACTAACCCATTAACCCAATGTGTTATGGTTTGTGTCTTAGGTTCTTCAATTCACAATTCTAGAACCTAATCAAATAACTTCTTAATTCTTAATTAAGTTTTGGGCTGAGGGTTGGGTTCGGCTTTTCAAAAAATAATTTTTATATTTGTAAAATAATTTTACAATATGATTCTACCAACCATATTGCATGTTTGATTCATAATCAAGATACAAGTGAAATAAACATGAAACTACTTTAGATCTAATCTAAACAGGTTCATGTAATTGAAATAATTTCAACTTTAAATAATTTTTTTGCACAAAAATTATTAACAAAGAGATTTTATTTCAGATTTAAATATCTTTTAAATCTAATAAATCATAAATTTAATCTAAATTATATCTAACAAATTTATGATTAAAGATAGATCTACACAAACTAGGACAATCTTTGCACTGTAAGGGGTAAACCTTACAGCAGGACAACCTTACAGTTTGTGATTGATCTAAAATTTTAATTTTAGATTTAATAATCAGATTATAAATTAGATTTAATCTAAAAAATAATCTAAGCATGTATAAATAATCATGTAATAAAGAATCTAGGCTCTGATACCAATTGAAGGAACCAGATCTAGGATTTCAAGGTTAGATCTTGAAACTTTTTCAAGATCATACAGCGGAAGACTAAAATAAATCAAAATTTATTTTATAAAATTAGAAAATATCTAGATCTAAAATTTTATTACATAATTATTACATAGCATTAAATCAAAAATTAAAATATATATATACAGCATGAACTACATGTTGATCATATCAACATATTTCTATACTACATCTAACGTATGTATTAAATAATAGATCAGATCTATTACCTTGCAAGTTAGACATTCTAACCTCACTGATCTGGGCTTGAGAATGATGTTGCAAGCTGCACATGCATCCGACCTCTAGGAGTCATCCACACGAGCCCACGAATCTCGATCAGAAGTCCTGCTTCAGGAAATCAGCACAGTATGCTAGTACTACACTGATCCTTCTTTGATGGTTGATCAGGTGCCTCCTTCTTCTTGATTTGGACTCTTCCAAAGATAAAAAGTAGGAGGAGGAGTTTTAGATCTGAGATGCTCTCAGGAAACTCAAGATGGAGGGAGACAAGTGTAGGAACCAGATCTAGGGTTTCAGGGTTAGATCTTGAAACTTTTTCAAGATCATACAGCGGAAGACTAAAATAAATTAAAATTTATTTTTTAAAACTAGAGAATCCCTAGATATAAGATCCTATTATATGATTATTACATATCATTAAATCAAAAATTAAAATATATAAATATAGCATGAACTACATGTTGATCATATCAACATGTTTCTATACTACATCTAATGTATGTATCAAACAATAGATCAGATCTATTACCTTGCAAGTTAGATATTCTAACCTTGCTGATCTGGGCTTGAGGATGATGTTGCAAGCCACACACACATCCGGCCTCTAGGAGTCATCCACACGAGCCCACGAATCTCGATCAGAAGTCCTGCTTCAGGAAATCAGCACAGTATGCTAGTACTGCGCTGATCCTTCTTTGATGGTTGATCAGGTGCCTCTTTCTTCTTGATTTGGACTCTTCTAAAGATGAAAAGTAGAAGGAGGAGTTTTAGATCTGAGATGCTCTCAGGAAACTCAAGATGGAGGGAGGAAAGATATTAAAACAAACAACCCTAGAAGAAGACCCTCTTCTTCTTCTCGTTTCTCTCTCTAGATACCCTAACTTGTGTCTTTTATATCTTTATGACCCAAAGGTCTTTATCTCTGATTTTTAGATGGCCTAAAGGTATCTCAAGTCTCTATCTTTTTCAAAAATTTCATAAAGAAACTCATTTTATATAGAGAGATATGATAGAGTACTTGTCTAGGTCAAATACCTAGTCAAGGCTTATCCAAACATGGCAAGTTAAGGGGCACCCAACTCTTGAGCACCTCCTCCTTATTTTCATGCATGGATCACTAGCAAAGGGTGCATAATGTGTACCCTAAAATTCATAAAAATTCCAAAAAAAAATAGGATAGATTCGGTGCAAAATTGAAAGAGTTTTGGATTTCTAAAACTCTATCTCATAGAATTCGAAATCCAAACTTATTCCTTTTTGATTTGATCCAAACCACCTTCCATGTAAGAAAGAAGAGAGGAGACCTTTTATGAACGTGGGAGAGACCTGGGAGAGGGCTTTTATCACACAAAATAAGAGGAGATTGGCATTGAATGAGAGAGAGGGCATGGGGAAGGCTTATGTGGTGCAAGGTGGAATCCTAGTCTTACTAGGATTCTATCTTATGACTTGTTTTAATTTGGTTTCTCAAACTAAATCAAACTAAAATTAGATCAATCTAATTAAAATAAGTCTTAACCCAATTAAGAATCTAATTTAATCAGATTAAATTAGATTTAAATCTGATTTAATTTTTTAATCAAATTAGAAATTAGATTGACCCAAGTCCTAGTTGAACTAGGACTAGTTTTTCCTTGCACTTGGCTTATCCAATAAACCAATTGGACTTGATCCAATCAAGTCCAAACTAAATTTAATTAAATTATATTTAATTAGATTTAATCTCAGCCCATTGGTTTAATCAAATTAAGCCAATTAGCAATTGAATTGCTAATCGATCCTCCTGCAACACTTGCACTGGGTTAAATGTCAATCGTATTGATCATTTAACCCTAGAACGATTCTTAATCGTTGATCAACCATCCGATCGGATCATGAACTCTAATATGTGTGACCTCATAGGTCTGAACCTATGTCGGTAGCACAGAAATAAATTTCTATACCAATCAAAGTGACCATCTAGCAATGGTACCCGACGATCGGATAGGTCGAATGTGTAGAACAACATCCTTAGAACCCATGCGGATATAGTTTTCATATAATTCATCCCCTTGACCAAAATGATCATAGGACACCCTAGAGTTCAACTATCAACTCTGATCAGGTTGTCCACATTGTATTTCAAAATATCAAATCCATCTGATGGATTATCCTGGCCAAGATTTTGCTAAATTGAAATACAGCGACTCATTCTTCTCCAGCTCTTGGAGTGGTCAATCCATCTCGATCACACTCTGACTTCACAAGTACTTGACTGTGCCCAGAAGCCTTCCATCCCTGAATTAGAAATTCAGTTAGTCCAGTACCAAAGCACAGTGAGTTGCTTGCAAGTCAGTGAGGCGAGCTCAAGTCTAAGGGATACTTATACCTATATCCCATCAGAGACATTCTCGACAGTAGAATACTCTGGAGTTGGTCACATTCAATGATGATGTACCAGTACATCTCACCTGTATGCCATACCAGTATCTCCACACTCTTTGATTAAGAGGACAACCAACCCATATGGCCTACAGCAACCTATGCTCGATAGAAGCTGTCGTCCTTATTAATAGCCTATCATTTGGTCATGAACTGTTTTAAGGACTAATCGATAAATTCTCTCTTTATCAAATCTAAATAGTCCTAAGGACTTCATCATAACAACGGAATTCATTTGAAGATGAAAGCTTATGATAAAAATGCCAAATATATTTTATTTATTAACAAATCAATTACAATACTTGGTTGCTCAACCATCAACAGCTTGATGATTGGCTTTTTGGGATACATTTCCCAATAAAAAGATATGAAAAACAAACAACCCTAGAAGAAGACCCTCTTCTTCTTCTCATTTCTCTCTCTAGACACCCTATCTTGTGTCTATTATATCTTCACGACCCAAAAGTTTTTCTCTCTTATTTTTGGATGGTCCAAAGGACTCTCAAATCTCTATCTACTGCTCAAATTTTATGAAGAAACTCATATTATACAGAGAGATATGATAGAGTCCTTGTCTAGGTCAAATACTTAGTCAAGGCTTATCCAAACATGGCAAGATAAGGGGCGCCCAACTCTTGAGCACCTCCTCCTTATTTTCATGCATGGATCACCAGCAAAGGGTACACAATGTGTATCCTAAAAACTACAAAAATTCCAAAAAAAAATTGAATAAATTTGGTGCAAAATTGAAAGAGTTTTGGATTTCTAAAACTCTATCTCATAGAATTCAAAATCCAAACTTATTCCTCTTTGATTTGATCCAAACCACCTTCCATGTAAGAAAAAAGAGAGGAAACCTTTTGTGAACATAGGAGAGACCTAGGAGAGGGCTTTTGTCACACAAAATAAGAGAAGATTGGCATTGAATGAGAGAGAGGGCGTGGGGAAGGCTTATGTGGTGCAAGGTGGAATCCTAGTCTTACTAGGATTCTATCTTATGACTTGTTTTAATTTGGTTTCTCAAATCAAATCAAACTAAAATTAGATCAACTCAATTAAAATAGATCTTAACCTAATTAAGAACCTAATTTAATCAGATTAAATTAGATTTAAATCTGATTTAATTTTCTAATCAAATTAGAAATTAGATTGACCCAAGTCCTAGTTGAACTAGGACTAGTTTTTCCTTGCACTTGGCTTATCCAATAAACCAATTGAACTTGATCCAATCAAGTCTAAATTAAATTTAATTAAATTATATTTAATTAGACTTAATTTTAGCCCATTGGCTTAATCAAATTAAGCCAATTAGCAATCGAATTGCTAATCGATCCTCCTGCAACACTTGCACTGGGTTAAATGTCAATCATATTGATCATTTAACCCTAGAACGATTCTTAATCATTGATCAACCATCCGATCGGATCATGAACTCTAATATGTGTGACCTCATAGGTCTGAACCTAAGTTGATAGTACAGAAATAAATTTTTGTACCAATCGAAGTGATCATCTAGCAATGGTACCCGACAACCGGATAGGTCGAATGTGTAAAACAACATCCTTAGAACCCATGCGGATATAGTTTTCATATAATTCATCCCCTTGACCAAAATGATCATAGGACACCCCAGAGTTTAACTATCAACTCTGATCAGGTTGTCCATATTGTATTTTAAAATATCAAATCCATCTGATGGATTACCCTGGCCAAGATTTTGCTAAATTGAAATACAGCGACTCATTCTTCTCCAACTCTTGGAGTGGTCAATCCCATCTCGATCATACTCTGACTTTGCAAGTACTTGACTGTGCCTAGAATCCTTCCATTCTTGAATTAGAAATTCAGTTAGTCCAGTACCAAAGCACGGTGAGTTGCTTGCAAGTCACTGAGGCGATCTCAGGTCTAAGGGACACTTATACCTATATCCCATCAGAGACATTCTCGACAGTAGAATACTCTGGAGTTGGTCACGTTCAATGATGATGTACCAGTATATCTCACCTGTATGCCATACCAGTGTCTCCACACTCTTTGGTTAAGAAGACAACCAACCCATATGGCCTACAGCGACCTATGCTCGATAGAAGCTGTCGTCCTTATTAACAGCCTATCATTTGGTCATGAACTATTTTAAGGATTAATTGATAAATCCTCTCTTTATCGAATCTAAATAGTCCTAAGGACTTCATCATAACAACGGAGTTCATTTGAAGATGAAAGCTTATGATGAAAATGCCAAATATATTTTATTTATTAACAAATCAATTACAATACTTGGTTGCTCAACCGTCAACAGCTTGACGATTGGCTTTTTGGGATACATTTTCCAACACGGACGTATATGCGGCTATAAGCAACTAGCAAAGATCTTCTTCACTATGTCTCTCAGCAGCGACGATCATCAATCCATGCAATGGTATCGAGTTCTGAACTCAGATTAGAAGATGTGATCTGCTGCTTACATCCATGCATGCAGATTTTATAATATAATTATTTTAGATTTTATATGCAACATATCATATCATAGATCCTAGAGTAGGTTGATTTGATAATTAGGTAATATGCATGTTAGATTAATTTGATTATTCTAATTATCTTTCGCTGTAATTTATTCGAAAAAGTTTCAAAATATATGCATGAAATCGCCTACGTTCACCAACATTCCCTTCTTTCCAGATATGGATAAGATCTGATTCAAATTTGATTTGAATCAGATTTTTATCTGGTTATGGCATGGGATTTTTGGTGTTTTTTGTGTGACAAAATAAAAGGTATGCGTTGTGTGCATGCGTGAATTATTCCTTGAGGTTTTCATCCTTATCACCACCTCCCAACTCAATGCCTCCTTTCCTCCTTTCTTCATCTCCAAACCCTATGATCTAATTAGATCAGATCTGAAAGAGAGAGTTTAGCAAGAAAGAAAGAGAAGAAAAAAGATTCTTCTTCTCTTCTTGGTGGTCCAATTTTGATCCAATCAGATCAGCATGATGAGATCATGCTGCTGTCCTGTTCTTCAAGATATTGAAGGAGGAGGATCCTGATTCAAGCTGAGGATGAAGGAAAAATTCATTCGATCTGATCAAATGGTTAGGGTGCATCTAAATTTTTTTTTATTCTACTGGTAACATAACATACCCAATATGCAGTGGAATAGCGATCAAATCCCCAGGGTTGGCTTGATTTGATACCTTGCGAGGTCTGAACGCACAGACCCTCTACTTCGCATGCACATCAGGCTCCGTAGGAAAGAGGGATGATCTTCTTAGGCATTAATATTTAGAAGGAAAGCAAGGAATGGATGACAACAAAAAGGGATCCTAGACATCAGTATTCACATCAAGAAGTTGACACTAAGAAGACTTCATGATAGGAAGAAATCAGCACCTCTTTTTGTTTGTCACACAAACAAAACTCTTCTCTAACTACTGGTGGGTTTTTGGTTCTCTTGTCGCACAAAAAAAATCCCACACCACTGGTGGTTGTTGGCCCCTTTTAAATCGATGTTAACACCCCATCATCATGTCCTAAACTAGTTAGGACTTCTCATCCATTAAGAAAATCAGAAGAGAAAAAGAGAGCGCACGCCATCCTTTAGTGTGAACTCTTTCACGCGCATGTATGGGCAAAATAAAATAGCACCCCATCTCTTCCTTTGGTCGGTTCCCATGAGAGAGAGCCCCAGGTAGTTTGATCTCTATGGATCCTATCCAATCTGAGTCCTAACTGAGTCCAATTCAAACTTAATTTGAATCGGATTCAAACCAAAATCGAAGAGGCTGTCAATCCTAATCTAATTAGGATCTGATCCAAGTCTAACTTAAATTTTCAACCCAATCAAGCCTTAATTAAATCAGATGTAATTTGAAATTAATTAAGATATAAATTTAATCTCTCATAAATCTCTTGGATCATTGATCAGATCATTATCATCTCCAAAATTAAACCTATACCTCATGTCCAGTGCTAGCTAGACATAGATAACTTTTTAATCCCATATGATCTCTAACTTAATTCTTAATTAAGCTAATCTATTTATTCAATCAAGTCACATACTTTCAAATTGAACTCATAGATTTAGGTCAATTTTTTTCTACTTTGTTTGACTTTGTGCGTGACTCCATAGGTTCAAATGCTAAGTCGGTAGCATAGAAAACTATTTTTTGTACTAATCGAAGTAACCATCTAGTAATAATTTCTGACATCCAGATAGGTCGAATGTTTGCATGGCAACACTCAAGAACTGATGAATATGGTTACTGCATAATTCATCTCTTTAATCCTGAATGCTCAGGATGACTTAGGGTTTAACTGTCAACTCTAGATTAGTCATCCATATTGTTTTTCAATCTTTTTCAAATCCTGTAATCCATCACATGGATTACCCCAACTGAAGTCTTACTCAATTAAAATATAGTGATGCATCAACTCCTGAAATATGGAGGGATCAATCCCATCTTGATCCATACACTGACTATTATAAATACTTGATTGTGCCTAGAAATCTTCCATCATTAAATTAAAAATTCAGATAGTCTGACACCAAAGCATAGTGAGTTGCTTGTAAGTCACCATGGTGATCTCAGGTCAGAGGGATACTTATATCCATATTTTTCATGAGCAGTCCTTGATAGCAGAGCACTCTGTAGGTGAGTCACTTGTTCAGTGATGATGTACTCCTACATCTCATTTATGTGCCATACCAGTGTCTCCACACTCTTTGGTTAAGAGGACAACCAATCTATATGGCACACAAGGATCTACACTCGATAAAATATCATCATTCTTTAATGACGTATCATTTGATCGCGAACATGTTTAAGAACTATTCAATAAATCCTCCTTTATCGATTATCATATAGTTCTAAGGACTTCATCACAACACATGAGTTCTATCAAGAAAGATATATACCTTGTGATGAATAATGCCAAATAATTTTTATTAATTCATAATTCATATACAAATTATAAAGAGTATAATCATCCAACGATTGGCTTTAAGACATATTTTCTAACAACCCTCACTTGGACTAAAGCTAGTCGGTATAGTATCTAATACCGATCTTTTATTTGTGTTCAATAAACTTTTTAATTCTGAAGGCTTTTGCAAATGGGTTGGCCAAATTTTTCTTTCCATCGATCTTCTGAAGATCGATGTCACCTCTATCCATGACCTCTCATACAGGGTGATACCGATGCAAAGTATGTTTGGTTCTCTGGTGGGACAATAATTCATTAGTTTGAGCTATGGCTCCAGTGCTGTCAATACAGCATGACTGAACCATCGACGAAGGGTGCCACTCCAAGCTCGTTAATTAACTTTCATAACCAAACTACTTCTTTTGCAGTATCGAATGTCATAATGTACACTGTCTCATAAACAAATCCAGCTACAGTGAACTGACTGAACTTTTCCAACACATCACTCCTCCATTTAGGGTAAACACATAATCCGACACACTTTTGTCATGATCTGATCTGACTAAAATTAGAATCAATATATCACACAAGTTTCAAGTCAGTGTCTTCATAGATTAGCCATTGAACTTTTTAGTATTTCTTAAATACTTAAGGATTGTATCTACAACCTTCCAATGATTCTCATTCGGATCAGATTGGTACCTATGCACTACCCTACTGAGTATACCACATCCAGCCTCATACATATCATGGCATACATGATAGATCCCACTGTCGAAGCATATGGGACTCTACTCATACGTTCTCTCTTTTGAGGAGTTGTCGAATAATTCTTCTTAGAGAGAGTAATTGTATGGTCTATCGGAAGATAGTCTTTCTTAAAATTCTCCATACTTAACTATTTTAGTACGGTATCATTGTATGTTGATTGGGACAATCCAAGCAGTCTTACAGATCTATCTTTATAGATCTTTATTCTTAGGATGTAGGATGCTTCTCCCAAATTTTTTATGGAGAACTGTGATGATAGCCACAGCTTTATACTTTATAAAGCGAAAATATCATTTTCTATCAATAGTATGTCATTCACGTACAGTACAAGAAAGATGACTATAGAATCAATAGCTCACTTATACATGTAGGATTCTTCTCCATTCTTAACAAAGCCATATGTTCTGATCTTATTAAAATGCATGTTCCAACTCTGAGAGAATTGCCATAGGAGATAGCATCTCATCATAGTCAATACCATAATACTAATGATACCCCTTGGCAACCAAATGGGCTTTATAGGTCTCCACCTTCCCGTCTGCATCTCTTTTTTTTTTTGAAAATCCATCTACATCCTATAAATTTTATCCCTTCAAGTAGATCAACTAGTGTCCATACACCAATGATCTCCATAGACTCCTTCTCAAATTTTATGGCATCAAGCCACTTATCGGAGTCGGATCTCTATATGGCATCGATGTAGATGATCAGATCCTCATCATTCTTATCTAGTTCAATAAGATCACCATCCCAGATCAAAAAATTATAGTATCTATCTGGTTGATATGGTACTCTATCAGATCTCCTTAAAGGTTCTTCAACAATGGACTCTGGATTTGATCTAATCAAATCTGATTCTATATTTCACTTGTCTGTATCGGTTCTTTTACCTATTGAACTTCCTCAAGTTCAATCTTAGTAGCATTAGTTTCTTCCATAAATAACTCTTTTTCTAAAAAGAATATCCTATTATTGATGAACACCTTTTGTTCTTCAGTATACTAGAAGTAGTATGCCCAAAACTCCTTAGGATACCCTACAAATAACCACTTATTGGATCGAGGTCCAAGTTTATTGGTCTGTAAATATTTTACATAAACCAAACAACCCCAAACCCTAAGGTAAGAGGATATGGGTCTACATCCAGTCCATATCTCATATGGAATTTTTTTGTAAACGATTTGTTTGGAATGTTGTTCAGAACATAGCACGTAGTCTCAGGGACATAACCCCAAAAGAGATTGGCAGACTTGCAAACCCTATCATGGACTGAACCATGTCTAACAAGGTTCGATTCCTCCTCCTAAGAAGTATCCATTGTGAGAGAATCTTATTCTCTTCTAGATATGTCAAAAAACTCATTGAAAAGATATTCACATCTTCAGTCAGGTTGAAGAGTTCTAATACTCTTTCCAGTTTATTTTTCTACTTCACTACAGAATTATTTAAATATTTCAAATAATTCAGACTAGTGCTTCATAAGGTAGACGTATCCATACCTCGATAGATCGTCAGTTAATATAATAAAGTAGTAATACCCTCCTCTGGCGTCTATGTTCATAAGTCCACATACATCACTGTGTACTAGACTAGAACATCACTGGCTCGTTCACCTTGTCTAGTAAAGGATGATCTGGTCATCTTTCTAAAAAGACAGAACTCACAGGTTAGCAATAATTCACAATCATTGATGTCGAAGATTTTTTCTTTAGTTAACTTGTTTATCCTATTCTAATATATGATCGAGCCTATAATGTAAAAGATAGGTATCTGTGACATTATCTACTCTAGGGCACATGTTTAATGTGTACATTACACTAACGGACTATGATAAAATGTAAATACCATCTTTTAATTATCCATGCATAATCATGACACCATTCATGATGATATTATAGAAATTTTTCTTTACAAAAAAATTATAACCATCCTTCATCAAAAGGCCTATAGAAATAACATTCATAAGAAAAGATGGACAATAATGACAATCATCTAAAACAATGATATTTGAATTAAAAATAAGCTGAACTTTCTTATAGCTAAAACTGAAACAGCTCTTCCATCTCCAACATTCAAGAATCGTTCGCTCTTCTCAAATTTTTTACTAACCTAAAATCTCTACAATAATTTGCAGACGTGAATCGAACTTTTGGTATTCAATACTCAGATAGTAGTATCATAGATAGAGAGATTTCAAGATATTATCATATAAGTACCTTATTCAGCAACCCTTTACTGATTTCTCTTCCTAGGCCTATTCAGATCAAGGGATGCTAGGTATAGAGGATAATTCCTCTTCTAGTCCCTAGCTTCTTGTAAAATAAATATTCTACCTAACTCTGATCTACCTTAAACTGGTTAGTTCGATTGGGCTTAAAAGCCCTAACACGATACCACTGCATCATACTTTATCTTTTCTTTCTTAAAGAAATGATGTCCTATTGAGGACAAATCCTCAAGTGTGCCAAAGGATTTATTTCAACCTTTGAAATATTTGGTTTGGCTAAGTATTATCGAATTTACAACTAAATTCATCATTCATAGTAGCTCCCATTATGCAATGTACTGTCGTACAGTCATTGAGCTACTTTTGATAATTATCTCTAATCATCACATCTGCATTGGGAGCTGGTACTTCAGATGTTGGATCCATAATCACATATAAAATTTATTGAGTTTTGACTACACAGTGAAAAGTGATTTTTAAAATTTTAAAATCATACAAATCAGTAGCTTTATCAAATAAAACTATCGAGTCAGAATCCAAACCCTAAAATCACCTTATCGATATCGATCAAAGCAAAAATAAGCATGCATAAGGATAGAATTTTATACTTTCACCAAAATAAAAAAGTGACATGTTGGTGTTCTCCATAATATGCTAAGGTAGAAGTCCTCTAATGGTGATCCACATGAAAGATGGCCAAGGTCCTTTCCAATCGGTGCACTGCCACAACCTTGTCTTCTTAAGAATACTGTCGGCTTCGAACTTACGTCATGATTGTACCAAAGTCCAGTTACTTTCGATCATACCATCAGAATGACACCAAGAAGATACTCTTCAGATATCATATAACCTAAGATTTAATTTTTGGGTTTAACATATAGAAAAACTAAATCTTAGGACACTCAAGCAACACTTGCTGAAAATCTCACCACCCTTGTAGCAACTTTTGCCACTCAAAATTCTCTCCTTTTTTTTAAAAATTTTTTCCAAAATTTTTATTATATTTGACACATCTCTCCTCTTAATTTTAGCCAAAAATTACCATAATAAGCCATGTGGGACATCTCCTATAAATAGGGGACCAGGGGATGTCTCATAGGATGAAGGGGCGCCAACCTTTGGTGCTCCAACTTCTCACATGCCAAATAAATTTACTAAGTAAATTTTTAGTGATCTAATTACTTGGAGTATAAGTAATCTTAGTCTTCTACATGCCATAAAAAATTTAATAGATTTTGGTGACAAAATATAGGATTTCTGATCAGAAATTTAAGGTAAATCATGTTAGTTAAGAGCCTTCTTTAAGAAGGACTCTTTACTTCCCATGCCAAAATAAAGGGGGGTGGCATTTATTTTTGTGCATGGGTTTTGGTGGGTGTAGAGGACTCCTTCTCCACTTAAAACTCTTTCAAGTTGGATAAGGATCCAATTTAAATTGACCCAATCCCATTGGATCAAAGGTAACTAGTCTAGGTTAGCTCAAATAATTTGATCTAAACCAATTTGGGAACTTGGGTTAATACAATATGCTAGCATATCAAATTAATCTATAAAATTTATATTAAACTCTAATTAGATCAAATAAAGCCTAAATTTTAAAGTGTGTGACCCATTGGGTTCCAAATCTAGCCAGCAGTGGATCAAGACTTTCGACGTAACCCTAATTCGATGAGATTAGGTCACCCGAAGAGTCCCAATCGATTTGGTCTCTTTCAAATTGACTCCAGAATTAAACTCTTTTAATTTTGATGAATCCACAAGTTAAGATTGATATCTAGCAACATATCATGACTATCCAAAAGATTTGAAATTTTGATGAAAAATTATCAAAATATCCTTCAGTGGCAAATTCTCGTGTAATTCAATCCTTCAGTCAAACAATATCTCAAATGAGCTATGGGTATGAAAATATGTCAAACTCAATCACTTATCATTATGTATCTTGATCAGAAGACGATGATTCAGTTGATAATATATTAAAAAAAAATTTCTAATTATCATCCTGCTTTAGCCAAAGACTTCTGAATCAATGACCTATGAGATCATATAGGATGTTCGCTCCCCTTATTAGGAGTGACTATTCTCTTATTGATCACTCACAACCTCCATGCATATTTCACCATATCCAGAACACCCCACACAAGGATCAAAGAATCAAGCTAGGTAGTGAACCAAAACATAGATCCAAGTACACAAGGTACCATGGTAACCTCAGGTCTAAGAATCACTTACACAACTCCCACTAGAGAAATATCAGTTGACATGTAAATAAGATTCTATTTGATATTCTCTCGCAGGTCAATTCAGTGAACTCATTCTCTAATGAGCATCCATATCTTTGTATTAGTATTCCCACACAAGTGGTTGTGAGATCAACCACCCTCATTTCTGAGCATACATAGGACATGTCAGTCTTACCGATATCATTGATCTCTGACTCAATGTACCAATGACTAGAAATATTTTAGATTAGGGCTATCAAAAAATTAGGTCTCACTGGCGTGATCTCATCATGATCCTAAAATCATTATCCAGACTTATGAGATTCATTATAATCTTAAAATAAATAAGATGCAGCATATAATGAATCAAAAATATCTTATTTTATTAATAATAAATATCAATTACATGAGTTTGAAAGATAAATTACAATAAACATCCTATCGCATCCCATATGTGATTGACTTGTAGGGCATTATTCTTTCAATCTCCCACTTGCACTTAAAGCCAATTGCCCCTATACTTGATACCCATACTATCAAGATGGTGGTCAAACTACTGCATTGACAAGGCCTTAGTGAACGGATCTGCTATATTGTTCTCGATGTCAACTCGCTCCACGATCACATCGCATCTTTCGACTATCTCCCAAATGAGGTGGAACCGTCTTAGGATGTGCTTGGATTTATGGTGAGACCTTAATTCTTTGGCTTGAGCAACTGTCCTAGTATTATCACAATAAAGGGGCACTGGTTGTTCAATCTTCAAAATCACACCCAACTTTGTGATGAATTTCTTCATCCAGACGACCTCCTTAGCAGCCTCACTTGCAGCAATATACTCAGCCTCAATGATCGAGTCAGCAATCATTTACTGTTTGAAACTTTTTCAACTTATTGCACCACCATATAGAGTGAACACATATCCAGATATAGATTTACTATCATCTGGATCAGATTAAAAACTAAAATTAGTATAACCTTTCAGTTTTAAATCAGATCCACCATATATCAGAAAAATATCTCTAGTCCTTCTTAAGTACTTGAGTATGTTTTTCACTGTTTTTCAATGATCCTCTCCGGGATTAGCTTGAAATCTATTTAAAATACCTAAGGCATAAGCAACATCAGGCCTGGTACATAACATAGCATACATTATGGATCCTACAGCCGAAGCATAAGGAATAGAACTCATTCTATTTCTCTCTTCAGGTGTCTTAGGAGACATCTTCTTAGAGAGTTGTATGTCATGACCTATGGGCAAGTAACCTCTTTTACTTCCCTCCATATTGAACCTCTTCAACACCAGATCAATGTAACTAGACTGGGACAAGCCTAGCATCCTTTTCGATCTATCCCTATAGATCTTTATATCAAGTATATAGGACACCTCACCCAAGTCTTTCATGAAAAATTTTTATGATAGCCAAGTCTTGATCGATTGCAACATCGAGATATCATTCTCAATGAGCAATATGTCATACACATACAAGCCCAAGAAGATAATAGCACCCCCACTATTCTTCTTGTACACACAAGGTTCATCCATATTTTTGATGAAGCCAAACGATTCGACTGTCTCATCAAAATAGATGTTCCAGCTCCTCGATGCTTGCTTTAATCCATAAATGGATCTATTCAGCTTGCATACCTAATTTGCTCTCCTACTAGAGAAAAATCTTTCTGGTTGAGTCATATAGACTTCTTTCTCAAGGTTTCCATTGAGGAAAACAATCCTGACATCCATCTACCAGACTCATAGTCATGGTATGCTGCTATAGCAAGCATTATCCGAATAAACTTGAGCATGGCTACTGGCAAAAAGATTTTTTCATAATTAATACCTTATTTTTGTCTAAAACTTTTTGCCATCAGCCTGACCTTATAGATCTCTACCTGGCCATCTACTCCAATCTTCTTTTTGAATACCCATTTGTAGCCTATTGGGGTCACACCCTCAGGCGCATCAACCAAAGTCCATACTTGGTTGACATACATGGAGTCTATTTTAGATTTCATGGCATTGAGCCACTTGTCAGAGTTACCACTCATGACAACTTTCGAATAGGTCATGGGATCTGAAGGAAAAATTGACTTTTTCCTTGTGGGATCTTTCAGATCTAATGAGATCTAAGGTGGAATATTTCAAAAAAAAATTTATCCTACGATATTTTAGATCTAAGATCTATTAGATCTAATTCTTATTATCTGATATTAAATCTAAAATTAAATCTAAAAATATGAGGAATAGAGAAATACCTCTAGGGTAACTAGATTACCCTGTAGATGATCGCAGCAATGCCCGAGGTTCTAAAATAACCATACAGTAGTCTGGCCCTATCGGTATCCACTCGAGTAGAATCTGGATCATCTTCTCCTTATAAATTTTTTCTCCAAAAATCAAATCTGGATCTGATCTGGAAGATCTTCAAAAGATCTCCTGAAGCTAAAGCAGTAGCTTCTCGATAAATCTCTGTAGCCTTCTAATCAGGAAGCCACCACGCCTTGGACAAGCATCAGATGGATGCCCAACCTTTTGGACGTGAAGAGGGGAGGGAGAGGAGCAGAGGGTGTATAGGGAAGTAGAGGGGTTTCACATTTTTTTTGGGTATTAAGTAGATTATCTGAACCCTAAGCGCAGATAGGGTTTAAATAGACCCTGCTACGCCATGCAGTGCCACATCATTCGACCAATCAAAAAATTCTAATTAATTCTAAAAAAATTCTAATTGATGGAGTGATGTCATCTAATCATATCAAATAAAAACCCCACCAAACCCTCCTACTGTTGGTGCCAACACTGGATAAACACAGTGAGATTGGCGCCCAACAGTTTGAGTCGATCAAGGCATAGAGTCCCATCTCATGGGACTCTATCCTTATCCACTTGGGGTGCATGCCATATTTGATTATGGTGCCCACTTTGAGGATAAAATTAGCAGGTGGACACTCCACAAAAACTCTCCAATGACCTCTTGCCAAGTGGTCTTCAATCCAAGGTCCATGGGTCAATGTTTGACCAATGTCCTAAAATGAAAATGGCAGGTGACAGAAATTGGCAGGTGTTATCTTAAATTCATCTCATGAATTAAGATAAGATTTTTTTGAGCTGGACTGGCTCTAGTCAGACTGAGAGAAACTTTCTCAAGGTTCTCTGGGTGAGTCAAATCACATTTGGCTCAGTCGAGATAGAAAAGATTACACGAGGAGAAAGTTAGGCTCAATCGTGTGCTAGCACGATTTCCTTGAACCTAATTGGATCTAATCCAAATCAATCGAACTGGACTAGCAAAATTGATGACATCTAGGCCCTAACTCTTATTTGTGTGACCCAGTTAGGTTTATTTTCATATGGTAATGAGGCATGTCGTGACCTCATCATCAACATCATCGAAACTCTTTTCAATAGACTAGAACTCTTCTGATTCAGACAATTAGAATGATTGATCATCAATATCATTCTAATTGCTCTCAAAATCCACCAATGATATCTAGCAGTATATAGTGGCAACCCATCAAAAATGAAGATGAACCTCTCGATGCAGCCACCTATGTGATTGAGTTCTTCTATCATGAGTCCCGATTGAATTAGGGTTAAGGTGAACTCGTCAAACCCAACATCAGTCATATGCATCAATCGATTGATCCGAGTCCGATGTGAAATCCCAATGAAAAACTCTTTTCCATTATTTCACTCTGTCATGGCCATGGGCTTAAGGACTCGATCTTTCGATCATCATAGGACTACTCCTCTTATCTACCGAGGTTGATAGATCCCATCTTGGTGCAATCTGGTTCCTACAATGAATATGCTACAGCCAACATACACCTCAGGGTTCTGAATGGCTAGAAGATTAAGTTATGGTATAGTCAAACTATAACACACTCAATGTGAACTGTCGATGCACCTCAAGTCAAAGAACTAGACACACAGCTGTAGCATCGAGCTAGTCATTGATGAGAAGGTAGACTTCCTTATGACTGCTCGAGGTGGTCACGCTCAATACTCTCATTCTCAATGAATACCTATACTCTCGCTCCGGTGTCTCCACACCGTAGACTCAAGATACATCTATCCTAAGAAAGCGATTGTACACCAACCTTCCAGATCGATCACTATCCTCGTGATGATCCTATGGTCAGGAGTTGTTTATGAGTTAGTTATATAAATTCATGCCTTAAATTTTTAACTTTTGACAATATGAATTAACATTCCTACTAACTCAAAGGATGTATCATAGACATAATATACACAATGTGATAGTAGAATAATCTTTTTATTCATTTATAATAAAAATTATAAATTTATCCTTACATTTGTACAGAAATGTGTTAGTCAATCTGGCATCTAGGGCAGACATCTAACAAACTCCCACTTGACCTAATGCCCATTGGCTACATATCTAAGTCCCATCTTCTCAAGATGGGCTTCGATCTTCTGTTGGCCTAATGGCTTTGTCAGTGGGTCTACCACATTGTCTATGGAGTCGACTCTCTTAACCGCGACATAACCTTTTTCGAGGTAATCATGGATCAGATGGAATCACCGCTCGATATGTTTGGACTTCTGGTGAGATCTTGGCTCCTTAGCTAGGGCTATGGCACCATTATTGTCACAGTAAAGAGGGATGGCATCCGATGACATCACTCCAAGCTCTGCGGCAAATTTCTTATACCAGAATGCATCCTTCACAGCTTTCGATGTAGCAATATACTTTGCCTCCATGGTGGAATCAGCAATCACCGTCTGCTTGAAACTCTTCCAGCTAACTGCACCATCATTGCAAATGAATAGATTCTCTGATGTCGACTTTTGATCATCTATATCAGACATAAAGTTGAAGTCTGTAAATTTTTGAACCTGGAATTCTCCATTTTCAAAAACTAGAAACATATCCTTAGTCCTTCTTAAGTACTTAAGGATACATTTCACAGAAGTCCAGTGCTCTTCGCCTGGATTTGACTGATATCTGCTTGTGACACTCACAGCATGAGCTAAATCAGGTTGTGTATATAGCATGGTATACATGAGGCTTCCTATTGTCGAAGCATAAGGGATCTTGCTCATGCGTTCAATCTCCTCAGGTGTGCTAGGGCACATCTTCTTGGAGAGATGAATGCCATGTCTAAAAGGTACTAAACCTCTTTTAGAGTTTTCCATGCTAAACCTTTTTAGCACCTCCTCTATGTACATCTTCTGTGAGAGTCCCAGCATCCTATTTGGTCTATCTCTATAGACCTTAATATCTAGTATAAAGGATGCCTCTCCTAGATCTTTCATAGAGAACTCCTTAGACAATCATATTTTGACTGAGGTCAACATGGAAATATCATTTCTAATCAGGAGGATGTCATCTATATACAGTATGAAGAAGACAACTGCGCTCCCACTGACCTTCTTGAACACACATGGTTCCTCCTCGTTCTTGATGAAACTAAATATTTTGATCACATCATTGAAATGAGTATTCCAACTTTGAGATGCATGCTTAAGTCCATAAATAGACCTTTGCAGCTTGCAGATCTTGTGATCATCATCACTGGATGTGAAATCAAGCGATTGTTCCATATAGATATCTTCCTCAAGATATCCATTTAAGAACGTCGTTTTCACATCCATCTGTCATATTTCATAATCGAAATAGGCTGCAACAGCAAGCAATGTGCGGATGGATTTTAGCATGGCTACAGATGAAAAGGTATCTTGATAGTCAATGCCTTCGCACTGACTATAACCTTTCGCTACGAGCCTAGTCTTGAATGTCTCCACATTCCCATCTGCACCTATCTTTCTCTTGAAGATCCATTTACACCTAATAGGTACAATACCTTCAGATGGATCTACCAAGATCCAGACTTGGTTTGAGTGTATCGAGTTAATTTCTGATCTCATTGCCTCTAACCATTTCTCGAAGTCGATATCTGATATCACCTCGTCATAGGTCTTGGGGTCATCACCATGATCCCCATTTCCCGTGGAGAATATTTTCTCTACTTTCTCTTGTATAGTACTTAAGTATCTTTCAGGAGGATGGGAAACCCTAGTCGATCTACGAGGTGGAAGAGGTTGTGTTAGGACTGGTTCTAATTGATTGGATTCCTCATGTTCTTTAGCTTATTTCTCTTGGGAGACATTCTCCTTGAGCTTAATTATTCTTCCGATGCCACCATCTTGAATAAACTATTTTTCAAAAAAAATAGCATATCGATTTACAATCACATTGTGATCTTCCAGAATATAGAAATAGTATCCTAATGACTCTTTAGGATATCCTATGAATCGAGCTCTAAAAGACCTGAACTCTAACTTGTCCACCTGTTATCTCTTGACATGAGCTGGACAACCCCAAATTCTGAGATGACTCAGACTTGGCTTCTTACCATGTCATATCTCATATGGTGTGGTAGGAATGATTTTAGAGAGAACCCTATTCAATACATATATTGCTGTCATGAGACAATGTTCCCAAAGAAACTCATAGAGGTCCGTGAAGCTCATCATGGAATGAACCATATCTAATAGGGTCCGGTTCCTCCGTTCTGAAACCCCATTGAGTTGTGGCATTCCAGGTGGAGTCCATTGAAAGACTATGCCATTGTCCTTAAGATAGTTTAAAAACTCCTGACTAAGGTATTCACCTCCTCGATATGATCGAAGAACCTTAATGGGCTTTCCTATTTGTTTTTCTACCTCACGTCTGAATTCTTTGAACTTTTCAAAGGCTTCAGACTTGTGTTTCACTAGAAACACATACCTGAACCTAGACATATCATCGGTGAATGTAATGAAGTAGACATAGTTGTTAGATGTATGCCCTAGATGCCAGATTGGCTGACACATTCCTGTACAAATCTAAGAGTAAATTTATAATTTTGACTATAAATCAATAAATGGGTTATTCTTCTATTACATTGTGTACATTGTGTCTGTGATACATCTTTTGAGTTAGTAGGAATGTCAATTCATATTTTTAAGAGTTGAAAATTTAAAGCATGAATTTACATAACTAACTCATAAACAGCTCCTGACCATAAGAGCATCATGAGGATTATGATCGATCCGGAAGGTTGGTGTACGATCGCTTCCTTAGGGTAGATGTGTCTTGAGTCTACGGTGTGGAGACATTGAAGCGAGAGTACAGATATTCATTGAGAATGAGAGTACTGAGCGTGACCATATTGAGCAGTCATAAGGAAGTCTACCTTCTCGTCGATGACTAGCTCGATGCTGCAGTTGTGTGTCTAGTTCTTTGACCTGAGATGCATCGACAGTTCACCTTGAGTGTGTTATAGTTTGACTACACCATAACTCAATCTCCTAGCCATTCAGAACCCTAAGGTGTATGTTGGTTGTAGCATATTCATTGTAGGAACTAGGTCACACCAAGATGGAATCTATCAACCTCGGTAGATGAGAGAAGTAGTCCTATGATGATCGAAAGATTGAGTCCTTAAGCCCATGGCCATGGTAGAGTGAAATAATGAAAAAAGAGTTTTTCATTGGATTTTCACATCGGACTCGGATCGATCGATTGATTCATATGACTGATGTTGGGTTTGACGAGTTCACCTTAACCCTAATTCAATCGGGACTCATGATAGAGGAACTCAATCACATAGGTAGCTACATCGAGAGGTTCATCTTTAGTTCTGATGGATTGCCACCACATATTGCTAGGTATCACTGATGGATTTTGAGAGTAATTAGAATGATATTGATGATCGATCATTCTAATTGTCTGAATCAGAAGAGTTCTGGTCCATCGAAAGGAGTTTCGATGATGTCGATGATGAGATCATGACATATCTCATTACCATACAAAATTGAAGCTAACCGGGTCACACAAATAAGGGTTAGGGTCTGGATGTCATCAATTGGGCTAACCCAATTGATTTGGAAAAGATCCAATTAGGTTCAAAGAAATCATGCTAGCACACGATTGAGCCTAACTTTCTCCTCGTGTAATCTTTTCTATCTCTACTGAGCCAAATGTGATTTGACTCATCCAAAAAACCTTGAAAAAGTTTTTCTCAATCTAAATGAAGCTTGTATAACTCAAAAAAGGCTTGTCTTAATTCATGAGATGAATTTAAGACAAGCACCTGCTAATTCCTGTCACCTGCCAATTTTATTTTAGGACATCTGTCAAATGTTGACATATGGGTCTTAAACTGAAGAGAGCTCGTTGGAGAACTTTTATGGAGTGTCTACATATTAAATCTACATTGAATTGGATGCCATAATCAGATTATGGTGTGAGCCCAATTGGATTAAAGTGGGTGCCCCAAATGGATAAGGATGGAAGGTGTCTTGATCAACATGGACTCTTGGACGCCATCTCCCTTGTGCTTATCCATTGTTGGTGCCAACATTGGAGAAAGGATGGGGGTTCTTATCTAATGTGATCAAATGACATCACTCCACCAATCAAAATTTTTTCAGAATTAATTAGAATTTTTTGATTGGTTGAATGATGTGGCACTGCGCAGCATACAGGGTCTATAAAATCCCTATTTGCGCTTAGGGTTTTTAAGTTTCTGCTTAATACCCAGCCAAAACGAGAATCTTCTCCTCTTCTCTACATCCTCCCTACTCTTCTCTCTCCCCTCTTCAAATCCAAGGAGTTGGACATCCATCTGGCAAAGGTCCAAGGCATGGTGATGCCTGGAACAGGAAGGCTGCAGGACATCTTCGACAGGCTGCTGCTCCAACTTCAAAAGGTGTTCTGAAGTACTTTCAAATCAGATAGAGATCTAATTTTTGGAGTGTAGATTCATAAGGAGAAGATGTTCTAGGTCCTACCTAAGTGGATACTGGTAGAGGCCAGGCACTTGCGTGGCTACATCAGAACCTCGAGCTGTGCTGAGATCATCTACAAGGTAATCAGATTACCCTTGAGGTATGTCTATACTTCTCATACTTTTAGATTTAATTTTAAATTTTAAATATCAGATAATAAAATTAAATCTAATAGATATTAGATTTAAAATAGTATAGGATAAAAATTTTAAATTATTCCACCCCAGATTTGATGAAATCTGGAAGATCCTACAAAGGAAAAAGGCGGTTTTTCCTTCAACTGGTATCAGAGCCAGGTTGATTGTTCAGTTTCATATCTAATTTAGATCTGATTTTAATTTTAATTTATCTGATATTAAATAATTTTAGATATCACATCAGATATGATAGGATCTGAAATCAAAATATTTAAAATTAAACCTAAGAAGATCTAACATGCATAAGATGCATGACTAGACTAGGATTAGTTGAATCCATGAATAGTCTTGTAAGTTTATATTTTAATATGATTAAAATATAAATTAGATTTAATTTATTCTTTATTTTTTTTATATTATAAATATTATAATCAGATCAAAAAATAAAAAATAAAATTTTAATTATTTCATAAAATTGATCTGTTGCATGCCTAGACTAGTTGTAGAATTATTCTAGTAACTTGTCTAGAATAATTTTTATTTTGAATAATTTAATTTAAATTTTATTTTTTAGATATTACATGTGATGTATCAGATCTGAAAGTATATTAATTAGATCAATTTTTGATACATGAGATGTATGCAAAGCATGTATTAGTTAGATCCTAAATTGTATATGAGATATGTAAATTTAGATCTAACTAGTTTTGTAGTTAAATTTATATTTTTAATTAAGGTGTTCCTCATGGCCGTCTGATCATAAGAACAAAATAAAATTTTAAGACCCTCTCTTTCCATTCAATGGGGTGTTCATATGACGTGTAGGGGTGCCGCGCGTTCATCCTTAATCAGAAATCAAAACTTACTTTTCTGCAAAACCCTAGATCCTGAAACCCTAGGATTTATTTTACATGCTCTGTTTATGAACCCAAACTTAATTAATGAATTAAGTTTATAAAATCAATTTGGTCTAAAATTGAGAATTTCAGATCTAAGATATTTTCATAAAATTGGGTTCGAGCTTGGGTAGCTCAATTAGGTCTAGCGGTTGATCAAATCCGAATCAAGAGTTGGTTAGGTGGAATCATGAAAGCTAATAATTGACCAGCCTAATAGGATTAAGTCTGGATCAAGGTCGAATCATATTTAGATGTGACTCGATCAAATTAAGACCTAATTTGGCTCAATGATTAGAGTCTGGATTGTAGGCTAACCCAATTGGTTTTGGTTCGATAATTTGGTGTCTAAGGTAAGTTGGGTAGATGCGACCGACTGATTTTTAATTGAAAGCTACTCGACTCGAATGCATTCTTGATGAGTTAATGGCATATCCCTTCCACCAGTCTCACTTACCTGGCTATATGTGTCGACCCAATTCTGATTTAAGGTGGCTAACAATTCGAGCTAACCCATGCCACTAGGTTAGTCATAATTGTTATGACTATGTCAAGTCAAGTTTAATGAGACCTAAATCAAATCTCCTTAAGAAAATATTAAGTCTAGGTCTTCCACCATTGTGGATGTGCGGGCTCTTCCTGGGGTTGATTGTTCTCGGCTGGTTATAGTGGCTCAATTGCACTGGGAAGACCAACCATGTCCATTAGGCATTAGATGCTATGAATTAGAGGATGGGTTGGGCTCAATATTTTGGATACAGTGAGGGACCCAATTAGGAATCTAGTTCGTGCAAATGGTGGGTCTGACTTAACTAAGGATTGGAGCAATATTCTGGACACGGTGAGCTTCATGTATTAGAGACCAAGTTTTGGGTGCACCATGATTAGAGAATCATTGGACAAGAGTTGTCCACTCATCGATTGATCCATCACCAATAACTGTTAGGTGAGGTGGTGAGCCAGTTGGTGAGACCGCACCACCCACTAGAAATCACTGATCACGGAGATTTTCACATCTCTACCAAGGGAGTGTAGGGGTCTAAGAAAATAGTGGGAGCCTAATTTGTTTAAAAATGAAACCCTTAAACAAATTGGTTAAGTCTGATTATAAAATCTAACTAGAAACTTTTGACTCTCTACAGGAAACATGTCTACCTCCAACCCCCTGACCAAAATACTAAACACCCACAGATTGACTGGACCCAATTTCAAGGACTAGTTGAAGAACTACAAAATTATTTTGGGTTCCAAAAAATTGACTCATATCTTGGACCAGGACCCACTTGCCATGCCAGCACAACCGAATGCTGAACAGAGAGCGACTCTAGAAAAGTGGATGGATGATGATAACAAAGCAAGGTACTACATGTTGGGTGCAATATCTGATGACTTACAATGCCAACATAAAAATATTTTGACTACCCGCCAAATGTTGGCTCACCTATAAGAGTTGTTTGGTGAACAGAGTCGCACGGCTAAGTATCAAGTCTGTCAAAGACTTTTTAAGGCCAAGATGCGTGATGGGCAGTCAATCTAAGATCATTGTTTGACAATGATCAAGGATCTTGAGGAGCTTGAGAAGCTCGGTATCATCTTAGACAAGAATTTTCAAATTAATGTGATCCTTCAGTCCTTGTCTGATGCATATGGTCAGTTCATCATGAACTTCCATATGCATAAGATGCAGTGTACCTTGGCCGAGTTAATGAACATTGCTGGTTACGGCTGAGCTTTCTAAAGGGTTCAAAAGGCTCAGTTCTTACTGTGGAGCGGACTTCTTCCAAGAGAAAGTCTTTTGGAAAGAAAAAGAAGTCTGTGAAGAAGCAGAAGGTGGATGGAAAGAAGAAGAAGACAGAATCGAAGAAGAAGGCTGCTAAAAAGGGAAAATGTTTCCACTGCCAATCAGACAGCCATTGGAAGCGAAACTATCCTCAGTACCTGGCCACCCTAAAGAACAAGAAGGATGGTCCTTCTGGAGGTATGCTTATTTTAGAATCTAACCTTATGATTTATTCTACATCCAGTTGGGTGCTTGACTCTGGTTCTAGTGCTCATTTGTGCACTTCTATGCAGGGTCTTGAGGAGAGCAGGAGACTGAGGAATGGAGAGATGATCTTACGCATCGGGAATGGAGCAAGAGTTACTGCTGTGGCCGTGGGAACCTACCCTCTGCGATTACCGTTAGGATTAGATTTAGTTTTAAGAGACTGTTATTATGTGTCTGCAGCAAGCAGGAATTTGATTTCTGTTTCATGTTTAGCACAAGAAGGCTATGTGATTAGCTTTCATAAGGACCATTGTAATATTTTTTATGAAAATAATAAAGCTGTAAATGGTTTTGTTATTAATGGTCTCTATCAGTTACATGTTGATGTATCTGTATTTAATATCGAGCAAAATGTAAATGCCATAGGAATTAAAAAGCCTAGAGATAGTCTAAATAAAAGGTATCTGTGGCACCTAAGGCTGGTCATATAGCGGAAGACAGGGTTAACAAATTGAAAAAATCTGGGCTATTGAGTCTGTTGACTTTCGAGTCATATCCAATTTGTGAATCATGCCTTCAAGGCAAAATGACCAAGCTTCCTTTTGTGGGACATGGGGAAAGGGCCACAGACCTACTTGTCCTAGTACATATGGATGTGTGTGGCCCATTTGATGTGCCGGCTAGAGGCAACTACATCTACTTCATTATCTTTATCGATGATATGTCTAGGTACGGGTATGTGTTTCTAATGAAATATAAGTTTGAAGCTTTTGAAAGGTTCAAAGAATTCAGACATGAGGTAGAAAAATAAACAGAAAAGCCCATTAAGGTTCTTCGATCAGATCGAGGAGGTGAATATCTTAGTCGGGGTTCCTAGACTATCTTAAGGATAATGGTATAGTCTCTCAATGGACTCCACCTAGAACGCCTCAACTTAATGGATTTTCAGAACGGAGAAACTAGACCCTATTAGATATGGTCCGTTCCATGATGAGCTTCACGAACCTCTCTGAATTTCTTTGGGGACATTATCTCATGACAGTAATTTATGTATTGAATAGGGTTCCCTCTAAAACTGTTTCTACCACACCGTATGAGATATGGCATGGTAAGAAGCCAAGTCTGAATCATCTCAGAATTTGGAGTTGTTCGGCTCATGTCAAGAGACAGCAGACGGACAAGTTAGAGTTTAGGTCTTTTAGAGCTCGATTCATAGGATATCCTAAAGAGTCATTAGGATACTATTTTTATATTCCGAAAGACCATAATGTGATTGTGAGTCGAAATGCTATTTTTCTTGAAAAATAGTTTATTCAAGATGGTGGCATCGGAAGAATAATTAAGCTCAAGGAGAATGTCTCCCAAGAGCAACGAGCTAAAGAACCTGAGGAACCAAATCAATCAGAACCAGTCCTAACACAACCTCTTCCACCTTGTAGATCGACTAGGGTTTTTCGTCCTCCTGAAAGGTACTTAGGTACCATACAAGAGGATGTAGAGGAAATGTTCGTCATGGGAAATGGGGTTCATGGTGATGATCCCAAAATCTATAACCAGGCGATATCAGATATCAACTCTGAGAAATGGTTAGAGGCAATGAGATCAGAAATTGACTCGATGCACTCAAACCAAGTCTGGACCTTGGTAGATCCACCTGAAGGTATTGTATCTATTGGGTGTAAATGGATCTTCAAGAGAAAGATAGGTGCAGATGGCAATGTGAAACATTCAAGGCTAGGCTCGTAGTGAAAGGTTATAGTCAGCGCGAAGGCATTGACTATCAGGATACCTTCTCGTCCGTAGCCATGCTAAAATCCATCCGCACATTGCTTGCTGTTGCAGTCTATTTCGATTATGAAATATGGCAGATGGATGTAAAATGGCGTTCTTAAATGGACATCTTGAGGAAGATATCTATATGGAACAGTCACTTGGTTTCACATCCAGTGATGGTGATCATAGGATCTGCAAGCTGCAAAGATCCATTTATGGACTTAAGCAAGCATCTCGGAGTTGGAATACTCATTTCAATGATGTGATCAAAATATTTGATTTCATCAAGAATGAGGAGGAACCATGTGTGTTCAAAAAGATCAGTGGGAGCACGGTTATCTTCCTCGTATTGTACGTAGATGACATCCTCCTAATTGGGAATGACATTCCCATGTTGACCTCAGTTAAAGTATGGTTGTCTAAGGAGTTCTCTATGAAAGATCTAGGAGAGGCATCCTTTATACTGAGTATTAAGGTCTATAGAGATAGACCAAATAGGATGCTCGAACTTTCACAAAAGATGTACATAGAGGAGGTGCTAAAAAGGTTTAGCATGGAAAACTCAAAAAGAGGTTTTTTACCTTTTAGATATGGCATTCATCTCTCCAAGAAGATATGCCCTAGCACACATGAGGAGATTGAATGCATGAGTAAGATCCCTTATGCTTCGATAATGGGGAGCCTCATGTATGTTATGCTATGTACACGATCTGATATAGCCCATGCTGTGGGTGTCACAAGCAGATATCAGTCGAATGCAGACGAAGAGCACTGGACTTCTATGAAATGTATCCTTAAGTACTTGAGAAGGACTAAGGATATGTTTCTAGTCTTTGAAAATAGAGAACTCCAGATTCAGGGATATACAGACTCAGACTTTATGTCTGATATAGATGATCGAAAGTCGACATCTGAAAGTCTGTTCATTTGCAATGGTGGTGCAGTCAGCTAGAAGAGTTCCAAGCAGATAGTGATTACTGATACTACCATGGATGCAGAGTACATTACTGCATCAAAAGCTGCGAAGGAGGCATTCTGGTGCAAGAAGTTTGCCACAGAGCTTGGAGTGATGTCATCAAATGCCATACCTCTTTACTGCGACAATAATGGTGTCATAGCCCTAGCTAAGGAGCCAAGATCTCACCAGAAGTTCAAGTACATCGAGCGGCGATTCTATTTAATCATGATTACCTCGAAAAGGATTATATCGAGGTCAAGAGAGTCACTTCATAGACAATGTAGCAAATCTGCTGACAAAGCCATTGGCCAGCAAAAGATCGAAGCCCATCTTGAGAAGATGGGACTTAGATATGTAGCCAATTGGCATTAGATCAAGTGGGAGTTTGTTAGATGTGTGCCCTACATGCCAGATTGACTGACACATTCCTGTACAAATCTAAGGGCAAATTTATAATTTTGATTATAAATCAATAAATGGGTTATTCTTCTATCACATTGTGTACATTGTGTCTGTGATACATCCTTTAAGTTAGTAGGAATGTCAATTCATATTTTCAAGAGTTGAAAATTTAAGGCATGAATTTACATAACTAACTCACAAACAGCTCCTGACCATAGGATCATCACGAGGATGGTGATCGATCCGGAAGGTTGGTGTATGATCGCTTCCTTAGGATAAATGTGTCTTGAGTCTTATGGTGTGGAGACACCGAAGTGAGAGTATAGGTATTCATTGAGAACGAGAGTACTGAGCATGACCATATCGAGCAATCATAAGAAAGTCTACCTTCTCGTCGATGACTAGCTCGATGCTGCAGTTGTGTGTCTAGTTATTTGACTTGAGGTGCATCGACAGTTCACCTTGAGTGTGTTATAGTTTGACTACACCATAACTCATCTCCTAGCCATTCAGAACCCTAGGTGTATGTTGGTTGCGCATATTCATTGTAGGATAGGTCGCACCAAGATGAGATCTATAACCTCGGTAGATGAGAGGAGTAGTCCTATGATGATCGAAAGATCGAGTCTTAAGCCCATGGCCATGGCAGAGTGAAATAATAAAAAAAGAGTTTTTCATTGGGTTTTCACATCGGAATTGATCGATCGATTGA